>NC_140579.1:407367482-407622482 GCF_964204655.1 Triturus cristatus | reverse complement strand
GAGAGATACCAAGAATGCTGAGGGAAAATATATATTTTCTCCGATCCACCGTCTCCTTCGTGGGGCTTTTGCTCACTACCTTTTAGAATAAGAGTTCCTCATTCGGAACCTTTCACCTTTTCTTGTTGATATTTAGATTGGCACCCTTCACAAATATTGAGGACCGCAACGATTGGAATACGCCTTCCTAACTAGGACTGGGCCCCCCCCGTCGATTGACTGTATGACCCGGAATTATCGTCATACATAAAGTATGTTCTTTTCGGCATATTGCCCGCAATGAGCATAATTACAGCGTTACTTTTATGTTCCACCTCTTGGTCACTAACAAATACTTGTACAATTTTTCTCCTCTGTACCCCCTCTCTACAGTGATTATTTAAAATACAGTGTTCAGGTCAGTTTTTTCCACACGGAATTATCAACACCAATACTTAGATATTCTCACATCACTCTATAACTAGACACTCACCCACGCACCACTTTTACAGATCTGCATCCTGCATACCGCATGACTCACTGAGTTTTTCAGCACACAACGAAAGGACAATAGTCACATATGGAAGATCTCACATTATTTTGCCCTCACGCTAGAGCTATAAGATTCTGGTTGATCACTTATTGATATAAAGATAATGGTTCTCACCTGAACTCACGGTGCATGCTATACACCATAGCCTGTGATAGCACCTCCCACGTAGAGAAATCGTAAACTCATCACCAACCCTGGGAGCACATTTGTTTGTATTATCAACAAATGTATGCAAACATCTTGAGATAACAGCTGAACTAATGTCAACTTATTATATCGATTTGTACCTAGCCGTGAACAAGTCGCATGTACAATAATACTAGAGGCGACGAAACACGTGTTGGCTTGGGAACTACTGTGAAGACTACAAACTCACTATGAAAACTTGAATATTAAACTGAAGAAAGAAACGGAGACTCACTTGTTGTATTACATGTTTTAATTAACGCATTAATATTTGCAAAAATTACTTCTGCGTGTGCTTAGGTACCCCCCTTTTTTTGTTGACTTTTGTGGCTCTGGTCACAATCAATTTTGGGAGGCTAGTGGTTCTCCCTTACCCTTGAGCACCGCCTCTAATTGATTGCATCACTAATATTAGGTGTACTCACTACAAGCGCGCTATTCTCTATTGCTAATACCACTGCCTAGTTTAATACCTCGCTGCTATCTATTGAAAGTCATCCTCTGAGCCAAGCTTTTGTCTCTCCGTGTGTGGAGGCCCGCGGACGCCCTCCTCCACCACACCCAGGGGTGGGTCCCTCTGCCGCCGGGACGGCGGGAGGGGGTAACGCGGGCCTGCGGGAGGCTGCCTCCACAACGTGCCTTCCGGCACGGGGGCTTCCCACTCCCGTCCCTGCCCCACCGGGGCGCGGGGACGGGGGCCACAGTCCCTCGCTGCTTGGCAGGGTGACCAGATGGCCTGGCCTACCCTTCCCGCCACTCCCGCGCAGTGAGGCGAGGAGCAGCACCGGGGAAGGAGCCCTCCCGAGCGGCTGCTTCGGAGCGCCTGGCCACCCGCGCCGGACTGCAAGGGCGACTGGGCACGGCACCTTCCCAGGCCACCTGGGGGGCCCCTGGCCATCTGGTCACCTGGCTGCGCGACCAGATGGCCCTGCGGGCCGGGCGACCAGATGGCCCTGCGGGCCGGGTGACCAGATGGCCCTACGGGCCGGGTGACCAGATGGCCCTGCGGATCGGGTGACCAGATGGCCGGCCTGCCGGCTGGCCGGCCTGCCTCCAACTTTTGTCCTTCCCCATAGTTCTGTAAGCCCCCAAAACGTGGGGGCTTAATAGTCGAGAAAAATGGGCTCTCCGGGCAGGCCGTCGGGGAGAGGACGTGGCCTGGGCTTAACCCTCCTTGGTTCCAGCCGAGGGTTCGGGTGCTGGGGACAGGGGGTCCACCGGGGGCCCGGGGAGGCTCTCCCCGGCGTGGCTAGGGTTCGGAAGCTGGGACAGGGCCTGGGGCTCGTGCTCCGTCCGGCAGGCCCCAGGGTGCAGGAGCCCCTCATCCTGCAAGCCAGCCGTGAGTCCGGGTGCTGGGGAAGGGTGTCCACTGGGGCCCGGGGAGGCTCCCCCCCTAGCCTGGCTAGGGTTCGGAAGCTGGGACCGGGCCGGTGAGCAGGGGTGGCTGACTCTATCAGCTACGCTGGCGGAGCGAAATTTTCTGCCCACCCCTATACGACCATGTGGTGCGGGAGCACCCGTCCTGCGGCCTGGTGAGGGTCCGGGTGCCCGTGACGGGGTCCATCGGGCCAAGGGAGGCTCCCCAGACCTGGCTGGGATCAGAAGCAGGGACCGGGCCAGGTGGGTGTGTGGCTGGCTAAGTCTTTTCCTTGTGGAAGTAGGAGTTTGGTTAGGGCTGGGCGGAATTTGCGGAATGCCTATTCGCGGAATTTTGAAAAACATTTTGGAAAATGAGCGCACAACCTGAGGGACCGTGTGCCCGGGACTGGGGTCCCTCGTGCTTGGGCAGGCTCCCCGATCTCCCCGGCCTGGCTGCGTTGAGAAGCAGGGACCGGCCCCGGGCCTCCTGATTTTTGGTCAGGGCCTGGGATCCCATGTCCTGAGGCCTGCCAAGTGTCCATCTGCCCGGGACAAGAGACCCTGGTGCAGAGCCCCGGAGCCCTGCAAGGGCAGGTGGGAGCCCTACCACTATGGCTCGGTCCCGGCCATCTGGTCGCAACTTTCCCTCGGCCATCTGGTCACACGCAATGCTTTCCAATGGGGCGACCAGATGGCCGGGCCAGCCTGGAAGTCCCGATGAGGGCTCATTTGACTCCTGGATCCCAGTCAGGGCGGTCGGGCGGCCATGGGTCCCCCGAGCATCCGGGCCCCGGGAGCTACGCCGGGACTCCCATGCCTGAGGCCCAGCGTAGGGTCTACGAGCCCCCCCGAGGCCTGCAGCCCCAAAGCCCTGCAGCCCTGGTGCCCTTCAGCCCGGAGCCCTGGAGCCCTGCAGGCCCGGAGCCCTGCAGCCCCGGAGCCCTGCAGCCCCGGAGCCCTGCAGCCCTGGAGCCCTGCAGCCCTGGAGCCCTGCAGCCCCGGAGCCCTGCAGCCCTGGAGCCCTGCAGCCCCGGAGCCCTGCAGCCCTGGAGCCCTGCAGCCTCGGAGCCCTGCAGCCCTGGAGCCCTGCAGCCCCGGAGCCCTGCAGCCACGGAGCCCTGCGTGGACAGGCGGGAGCCCTACCGCTATGGCTCGGTGTGGGCAGCTGGGAGTCCTTTCGGTCCCGGCCATCTGGTCGCACCTTTCCCTCGGCCATCTGGCCGCACGCAATGCTTTCCAATGGGGCGACCAGATGGCCGGGCCAGCCTGGAAGTCCCGATGAGGGCTCATTTGACTCCCGGATCCCAGCGAGGGCTCCAGGAGGTCGGGTACATTCGCGCCTTGGGTCCCCTCTGTCACCTCGTGCGCACGGATTACAAGAAAGGGGGGTAATTTTTCTCCGGATTACTAGGGAGAGGGTCAGTTGGACCTCCATGAGGTTTGGCTATTCTGAATCAGGGGAAGGCAGACCCGGGGCCAGCCCGCCGGGGCCCCCAGGGGCCCAGTTACGCTCCTGCGTCTCTCAGCCCCTTCCCGATGGTCCTTTCTCTCCAAGTTTTCTGGGTCAGAGCCCCTTGAGGTCCGTGGATCCCGAGACAGGGGAAGGCAGCACCCGGGCCCGCCCAAAGCAGGGCCCCCAGGGGCCCGGGTACGCACACCTGCCTCTCGGCCCCCTTCCCGATGGTCCTTTTTCTCAGAGTTTGCTGTGTCAGAGCTCCGTGAGGTCCGGCGATCCCGAGACGGGGGAAGGCAGACCCGGGGCCTGCCCGTCGGGTCCCCCAGGGGCCCGGGTACGCTCCTGCCTCTCAGCCCCTTCCCGATGGTCCTATCTTCGCCAGGTTTGCTGGGTCAGACCTCCGGGATGTCCGGCGATCCCGAGACAGGGGAAGGCGGGCCCGCCCGCCGGGGCCCCCAGGCGCCCGTGTACGCTCCTGCCTCTCAGCCCCTTGCCGATGGTCCTTTTTTCACCGGGTTTGCTGGGTCAGAGCTCCGTGAGGTCCGGCGACTGCAAGACGGGGAAGGCAGCGCCCGGGCCCGCCCGCCGGGGGCCCGGGTGCACGCCTGCCTCCCGGCCCCTGTCGATGGGCCCTCCCTTTGAGCCCGCTCGCCCCGGGAGCAGGTAGGGATCTGAAGCCGCCATCCCCCCCGCGCAGGGCGGCCTGCAGAGGGGATGCCTCGGCCGTACTCTGACCGATTGGGCACTCTTGGTCCGTTTAGGGATGGACTGCTTGGCCAGCCTCGGCTGTTGTTTCAAGCGATTAGTTTCCTCCCCGTATGGACCGTCCGACTCGAGGGCCTGCCGCCTGGCGGGAGGCCCTTCAGCCTACCCAGCAGAGCGAAGGCCGAGCGGCCCCGGCAGTTCGTGCCCCCCAGTGGTCTGACCCCGAGCGGAAGGGGTCGGGTGGCGCCAGGCCCTCGGACGCTGCTGCCCAGCAGGTCCGTACTAGGCCCCGTGCGCCATGCCGTCGCCCCTCTCCGCCCAGCACATTTCCGCAGCAGCTCGGAACGACCGTTCCGAGGGGTGCCGCCGCTGCCAGGACCCGGCTACCCTGCGTCTCGCTCAGGCTGCGCCTCGCCCGCCTCTCCCTCCCGGGGGAGACGGCTAGGCCTGCCGGTGCCCATGCGACCTGCCACCTCTCTCTTCACCCCTCCAGCGAGCCCTCCCGCCCAGTTGGGTGGGCTCCTTTCCCCCCAGCAGGCTCCCGAGAGGCGCGGGGATGGGGGCCACAGTCCCTCGCTGCTCGGTAGGGTGACCAGATGGCCTGGCCTCCCCTTCCCGCCGCTCCCGCGCAGGGAGGCGAGGAGCAGCACTGGGGAAGGAGCCCTCCCGAGCGGCTGCCTTGGAGTGCCTGGCCACCCTCGCTAGGCAAGGGTGACTGGGCACGGCACCTTCCCAGGCTACCTGGGGGGCCCCTGGCCATCTGGTCGCCTTGGCTGCGCGACCAGATGGCCCTGCGGGCCGGGCGACCAGATGGCCCTGCGGGCCGGGTGACCAGATGGCTCTGCGGGCCGCCCGGGCTAACTCCAACTTTTTTCCTTCCCCAGAGTTCTGTAAGCCCCTACTACGTGGGCGCTTAATAGTTGAGAAAAATGGGCTCCCCGGGCAGGCCGTCGGGGAGAAGACATGGCCTGGGCTTAACCCTCCTTGGTTCCAGCCGAGGGTCCAGGTGCTGGGGACAGGGGGTCCACCGGGGGCCCGGGGAGGCTCTACCCGGCCTGGCTAGGGTTCGGAAGCTGGGACCGGGCCTGGGGCTCGTGCTCCGTCCGGCAGGCCCTGGGGTGCGGGAGCCCCCCGTCCTGCAAGCCAGCCGAGGGTCCGGGTGCTGGGGAGGGGTGTCCACTGGGGCCCGGGGAGGCTCCCCCCCTAGCCTGGCTAGGGTTCGGAAGCTGGGCCCGGACCCGGGGCTTGTGCTCCGTCACAGTGTCCCACGGTGCGGTAGCCCCCCATCCTGCAAGCCAGCCGAGGGTCCGGGCGCTGGGGAAGGGTGTCCACCGTGGCCCAGCGAGGCTTTCCCCAGCCTGGCTAGGGTTCGGAAGCTCGGCCCGGACCCGGGGCTTGTGCTCCGTCCCAGTGTCTCAGGGTGCGGGAGCCCCCGTCCTGTAAGCCAGCCGAGGGTACGTGCACTGGGGAAGGGTGTCCACCGTGGCCCGGGGAGGCTCTCCCCGGCCTGGCTAGGGTTCAGAAGCTGGGCCCAGACCCGGGGCTTGTGCTCTGTCCCAGTGTCCCAGGGTGCGGGAGCCCCCCGTCCTGCAAGCCAGCCGAGGGTCCGTGCGCTGGGGAAGGGTGTCCAGCGGGGCCCGGGGAGGCTCTCCCCAGCCTGGCTAGGGTTCGGAGGCTGGGCCCGGACCCGGGGCTTGTGCTCCGTCCCAGTGTCCCAGGGTGCGGGAGCCCCCATCCTGTAAGCCAGCCGAGGGTCAGTGCGCTGTGGAAGGGTGTCCACCGTGGCCCGGGGAGGCTCTCCCCGGCCTGGCTAGGGTTCGGAAGCTGGGCCCGGACCCGGGGCTTGTGCTCCGTCCCAGTGTCCCAGGGTGCGGGAGCCCCCCATCCTGCAAGCCAGCCGAGGGTCCGTGCGCTGGGGAAGGGTGTCCACCGTGGCCCGGGGAGGCTCTCCCCGGCCTGGCTGCTTTCAGAAGCAGGGACCGGGCCGGTGAGCAGGGGTGGCTGGCTTTATCTGCTACGCTCGCGGAGCGGAATTTTCTGTCCACCCCTAGTCAAGAATCAAGATACCATTGTGGGTGAACGTGCGCTTTACAAATGCATGTGTTATGTTAATGGCACACCTTTCTGTAAAAGTTTCTGTCTGTGGGGAGAAATGGTGCTACAGTCAGAGTAGTCAACTTTGGAACTAGGTTCTAGTCCCAGTGTCAACGCAACATCGTGTCGTCCTAGGTGAATAATGTACTCTCCTATACTCGCACATACAAAACTAGTCAAACTGAATTGGAATTTCTAGATGTATGTGTAAAGGTTGAAGGGGATTCCATACAAACTAGGTGATACAGAAAGGAGACTGCAGGAAATAGCATCTTGCATGCTAAGAGTCATCACCCACAGAACTTAGAATGGAGTATCCCCTTCGGTGAGATGTAGTGCACAAAACGCATTTGCTGTTCAAGTTTGGCATTTTAGAAGGAACAAACTGCAGTGATTAAAACATTCACAGCCAGGGGTTACCCCTTGAAAGCCTTGAGGGCTGCCAGTGAGAAGGTAGCAAAGCAGCCCACGGAAAGTCTATTACAGAGGAAAAGGGAGACCAACATGGCCCATGAAGTGAGGCTCATTACAACTTTCAACAGTGAATTGTCTAAAATCAAGCACCTTTTGTCCAGACACTGGCTTTTGGGGAAGGCAGATCCTGTCATAGGCAACCTTGTGACTCCGCATCCCCTGGTAACTTATAGGAAGAATATATTGATGAAAGATGTGTTGGTGCACAGTTATCTTGGTGGGGCAGATGGGGTAGGTTGTTGGTTGAAGGGACAACAGGGGTTTTCAAATGTGGGCATTGCAAACCATGCAAAGACAGCACTAATAAGAAGTCATACATTTTGTCAACCATTAGCACAGCTAAGATTAACAAGTTTATCATCTGTGTGAGAAGTTGGCCTGGTATATGCTGTCCACTAGTTATAGTGCGCACCTTGCACCAGTCCAAACAACCCCTTATTGGTTACAGGTTAAAGACAACCTTTATTGAAAGCTATCCTAGTGGCAGCTATGGAGAGCAGCCTTCAGGATAAGTCTTGAAGGAATGTAAAGCAGCTTGTTTTACCAGTCTATAATCTCTTGAATGGCTAAATGAAAGACAATCACACCAGGTATATATATATAAAATATATGTATTTAGTTCTAAACACACCCTCCTAATCTCTTTATGAGGCTAGAGGTCAAAACACATAAGTTACACTTCAAATATGACAGTAATGAGCACAAATACACATCAGGCCCTAGGGGCGAGCCAAACCATATACTAAAATAGTGGTATAAGAACCACAACTTGACTAGACACAAGGCCTAGAGCCTGTAGAATCGCTGGGACCCCAAGGAATCACCCAAGGTAGTGACACAGGGGACCCACGGGCCGTGTGCAGTGTGAGAACACAGCCGCGAGCTCCCGTTAGCTTTTATGGGGAAAGTCGCGGTTAGATTTTAAAAGATTAGGGACACTTAGAATCGAACTAGGACTAAACCCTTTGGGACTTAGGAGGTTCTAGGGCCAACACCCACGGGAGCACCGGAGTACTCGTGTTACCTCACCCAGGGAAGCCGGGTGCATAGGTGTCAAATGGTGTCGTGTCGAGTCGCGTCATCGATTTCAATGGGAGCTGGCAAAGAAGTGCTACTGCTGGGAAGATGAGAAGTGTCCGAAGAGATCCAAGCCTGGATCGAAGATGAGAAGAACCTGAAAGCAGAGGGGACAGAGTCTGGGTCACTAGCCAGTAACCAGGAAGGCGATAGGCAGATGCCCACCGATGTTGGGTGATTTCAGGTGAAGAAGGTAAAGCTTGACTCTTCAGCCACGAGGACCAGGAGGCGGCGAGGACAACCAGGAGCTGGATTCGAGCTGTCCCATGAAGGATGCCGAGTGCTACAGTGTCGGCGCCCGGATTGGACAAAACCAAGCCTTGGCAACAGCAACCCATGCAGAAACGAGAAAGATGCTTCGGTGCAGACCAGCAAGGTCTGTGGGACTCACCACTTGATTGGGAGTCAGGGCATGTCTGGCGCAACCAGGGAAGCCAAAGGAAAAGCAAAGTTACCCCCACAGGGACCCACCAGTCAATGGACCAGCGATCGCGAAGGGACCTCAAGAGGAAACACAAAATGGCAGCCCACGGGTCACTCAGGGTAACTAGGCTGACAATCTTTGGTGGATCTACTGCTTGACATAGGGGCTACAAGTAACCCCAAGCACGACTTCAAGAGACGTCGAGAAGTCAATGCACTTGCAAAAGTGCCCGGTGACCAGGAGTTCTGGTTCCACGCTACTCACGAGGGCTGCAGGTCTCAGCTTTGCTAGGGACTCGGGTCGGCCTCTGAGATGTCTGGAAATCCTCTTTTTGGGCTGCAAATACTTCAGATTCCAGCGAGAGCTTCGGAAATGCAGACTGGCAAATTGCCTTGTTGGTGGCTGCCAAGCAGGGGTGTCACTCCTTGACCCCAAGGGAGATTTCTTCAGTCCTCTAGTCAAGAGTAGAGCATTGAAGTTCCAGGATTCAGCTTCAGAGTTTCGTCCAGGGATATCTAAAGTTCTGGTTACAGAGGCTCCTTACTTAGACCCAAGGAAGGGGTTGGACTAGCTGTGGGGACCCACCTATGGGAGGGTTTGGAAAGAGGGGTGGCTACACCCATTTCCTTTGTCCAGTTTCGCACCAGAGCAGGGGCTGGAACCTCGTGAACCGGTTTGAGCTGGACTATCCACAGGGACACCAAATGTGCCCCCATTGCAGGACTTCAAAGCACTCAGAGAGTGCTCCCACCTAGCCCCAATACACACAACCTCTTGTCCAGGCCTCCCCTGCCGGAGTTTCAGTCAGCGCAGGAGGCCAGACTTGTGTCTGTGGCTGCAGCATCCATTTTGTGATGCCAGGGTGTTGCGGGGATTCTGCTCATGCACAGAACTATGCACAGGAAACCAGGACCTCAGTGAATTGTGGTGTACCCAAAAACTCACCTCAGTGCCCAGAACCCCTATCCGACTAGCATCAGTGTCTCATTCGATCTCCGTATCATTTCGAAGCTACCAATGATTAGACAACCCAGAACAAGTGACTTAGAGTACTCTCAGGAATGGTGGGAAGCAGAAACACCTTTTCGTTATTATTCTCATATCAGTCCACAACAAGAGTAATCAGAGACACGGAAAAGTTTAAAATGTTTATTTTTAACTACATGCTCTAAGGTGCAGTACTTTGGCTAATATAAGCAGGCAAATTATTAAAAATAAAACCATCAGCATTGTTACAATACCATAGAAAATGAAGGGAGAAATCATAATAAAAATGATATGGAAAACAAGTCCTATAATACGTTGTGAACCACCCTCCCTTGGCTAGTAAACTAGTTTTAAAAACTAATAGAAGGTCTCTAGGTTTGAATGGGGAACCCCATACCTCAAAGATCAGCTTAGGTGAATCACATCACAGGATCAGCTCTGCTCTCTGTGTCTGGAAAGGTTTTCTCCAAGTGTCTGAATCATGCATGCAAATGCAATATTAAAGGCACCTGAGTTTCAGATATTTGCAGCTGTGTGCGTGTTGTGTCTAGAGCGTGGGCCGATCAACCTGAATTCAACAGCATATATTGTTATTTGACCTTGATGGCTTCTGCACACAGTGTTCAGACTAAGGTCGCAGTGCACGTCTAGGGATGTGAACAACAGACCGTTCTCATGTGAAGAAAAACCAAGCAAGCAGTTTTACTTATAATAACAGCTACATGTAGTTTTGTGTGCAAAAGCAGCAAAGTGGCAAGATGGCGTTTCACATCTAAAGCACTTATGCTAACATAGCAATGTGTGCACATAAAACCCCGTCTCCACTACACCCTCCCTTGATCGGACCACAAATAGAAATAGGGAAGCAATGTAGGAACGCAGAGTTCAAGTTCGAATGAGACAGAAACAAGTGCATGTATTGCCAAGCCATATGATTGGTAGTGAAAATTCGAAAAATTTGTTGGTAAAAAATAAAAGATTAAAACGTCTCTCATGGGCGTTACACATGCCAATGTGGAGTAAAAAAGGAAAATTAAAAAATCTGGATTAGGATGTGCGGAAGATGGACAACTGCCAATTCAATCCATCAACGTGTAGGCACAATAAGTTGCAACCGCCTCCAAGAGGAAGTCATTATAATGTTCAGTAAAAGAGTCAGCCATCTAGTCAAGTAAAGTAAATGAACATACATGTTCTTCGATAACCGGAGCCTCTAGCACAATCAGAGGACAACTTGGTTGTTCTTCACGATAACTTCTTGCCAAGAATTCATATGCTGCCGCATATATATCCCAATTCCCTAGGACTCCATGCGCCGCTTCACAGGCCATAATCCCGATACCAGAACAGTCCTACTCATGAGCCACTAAGGGACTCATTAGTAGATCATAATCCGGGGCAGGAGATGCCGTGTTCGACAGGCACATATCCAGAGCCCATTCGAATGGACAATCTAGGCAATGGAAAACAGGTTGCATGCAAGTAAAGTATGCGAACCGGAAGGATAATCCATAGGCTACACTTAAGGTGGCCAGTGGTAATGTTCCATAGGAATCAAGCATCCGGTTACGCAGTTGAAGCAGCCGTGGCAGGCTGTCGTGTGATACAGATCGTGCAGCCATTGCGGATCAAGCAAACTAACAGGAGCACACCAGCAGTCAGGGCGAGAAGCAACGGAAGCCCGCCGAAGACGCTAGAAAAAATAGAATGAAAAAATGCCGGTATCACACCAAATATTGTTTGGAAGGAGGTCACGAGGCCGGAGCCCACAACTTTGAAAAAATGTACCAAGCCAGTTGTTGACGAGGCATTGAATATAGTATGAATCAGGGCACCGAAATGAAGGGGGAGATCAGTATTTAAAAATGCATGCACCTTGGTGCGGGTGTTTGCTACGTGAAGGACAAATGTTTCACAGGCGGAAGTCAGGGCGACCTATTTTTGAGACAATGGAGCCCTTATTCTGCTCATTTTGTTGAACTCTGCTTTCAAGGTTGGTATGGAAGGCCAGATGGATACATCTAGTCTCCCATGCGGGGGAGGGAAAAGGACATTTTTACAACAGACTATGCATTGTGAGACAGTTACAATGTACGGAATCCCCACTGGCATCCCACAGCATGCCTCATTATTTAAAAGCAAATAACTACCGTTAGCTAATAACGTAAAAGTATCTGTAATTGCTGGCACAGGATTTGCCTTCAGAATGCAAGCTAAATTCGGTGCCTGAACGTTGCATGCGCCATGCAATTGGATCTTCCTACAGACTACTGAGTGATCAGGTGTGGAAGTGCATTGCTCTCCTTTTAAATAAACTTCTTTTCCTTCTCTCAGGCATCTGTATGTAAATGGGAGTGACCATACTTCATGCAGGAAAGCGGTACCCATTGGTTCGCATCTGCCTAGGGCATAATGTTTCATACATAAACTGAACTTAAACAATGGAAATGGTAAGGTGATTAAACCATGGATAAGCCACACAGCTGAGTTTGATTCGGCCACAGAGAAAGGTAATGGTTCCAACTTTTCAATATGCAATAAAGAGTATGTTGCATCCTTCATGGACATGAACTGTTGTTTATCAGTTAGATTAAATGGCAGGAATAAAGATTACGTGTTCATGTAGTCCCAGGGAACTTTCCCAGCCTTCAATGTTTGTAAAGTCCATGCAAACTGCATTATTGAGCGCAATTGATTTTGACCATGGTATAAAACAGACATATCATCCTGTACAATATCCACAACAGATGAAACAATATTATCTAATGTGTAAATTCTGGAAGAAAGGGTGTTAATGCTATTATCAATGACAACAAGCACTTTTTCCAAATTTGCTTGATCAATAGCCCTCAATCTAGAAGCAGCTTCAATTTGAGATAATTTCCAAACTTCGTTGTAAACAGTGTACACCTAACTTTTGGACCTGCAACCCACAGGGCCTTTAACAAAATCATTCAAATCAACTTTGTCATTCAACTTTGATAAATGTTGTTTAACTGACGCCAAGGTGGAATGTTGCAGCCAAGTTTGACATAACTTTCCTACAGAATAGGTAGTAACAGAACGTGAGGATTCAAATCGGGGATCCACCCTAACATGTGTATAACCGGGGAGTAAACCCAGAAAACGATGTTGACAAGAATCTGAACTCTTCTGCCATACCAACCATCCCTCAGGATCTAAGTTGGAAATATTGAATGATGTATTAGTAATAAATGACTGAAAAATGGTAGAATTCAAAAACAGCATGTGGTTCAGGATAAGGCATGCACGATGCAGTGCCTCGTTGCCTTGTACCTGCCAAGCTTTGGAACCCCAAACAGATTTAAGATCAATGGTATCTTCCACAGCTCGTAGTCCCTATAGCTAATTCATCCATAAAGGATTTGGAATACAATAATTTAGTGTGGGTCAGTCTAACTTTGTAAGCTGACTCAGCATCCATTTTAAAATATAACGCTTCAGGTTCAGAAACACTGAAATCAGTAAAATATGTACATTTTTTCACTAGAGTTTTAGAGCTGCCTTCAATTGGTGCTGGACAATGTTCCCATTGTGTATAATTGACAAAATTTCTAAATGTATTTGCTTTATGCAGGAAATGATTGCCATAGTGTTGATAGCAAAACAACTCTCCATAATTTGCCATGTCTAAATACAAATCTTGAGCATCAAAAGCAGCATAATATTTCAAATCAGAAAAAAGAGTCTCTATAGCTTGGACATCCCAATCATCAGAGCATATGTTTTGTTTCACAACATCCCCCATAGAAACACGAAGTACATTGGGGACATTTATCACCTCTGTGGGACCATGAATTTGAAATTTAACAGCATCCCATACAATCCCATCCAACACAGGCCAGGCAGTAATATTTACAAAAGTCTGGCCCCTCTTCATGATGTGTGATGAGGAGTGGGGAGCCGAAGTTCCATCAATTAATCTAATTGTAGATCTCTCGGTTAGATAGCGTCCATTTACTAGACGAAAAAATACAACCACAAATCCAATTGACATAAACAAAATAATTGTTATTAGCACCAGCCAAATGTAAGTCCAAGGGGGAATTAAAAAATGTTTTTTAAACCAAACAGCAAAAATAGAAATTTTTGATGGGGCATTCGATGTTGTAGAGTTAGTGTCAAATGAAAAATGTGACTGGTCAACTGCACTTGATAGCACACCAGGTAACGACACATCTGTGGGATAAGTATACTCAGTATCTTCAACGGGACCACCAGCCGGTGGAGTAAATAAAGGATTAGTAACTGTATGCAAAACAGAATTTCTCAGCATTGCTGGATAAGAGACCACTGGAGTCATACTAAGAAGAATCGGCCACTCGTTGTAGTTTGTCAATGGAGATGTACCTGTTATCCTTGCGACCAGGAAGTGGAGGTAAAATGACTGTTCTTGTACTCTGCATGCCAAGCACTGGAACTGGAGCACGATAAGAGGGGCCAAACTCCTTCCTGTTCTCCACCTTCTCACGGACCAGGTCACAAACTCAAGGTAGCCAGCCGACTACCGGAATCTGAAGTGCAGCATTAGTTGTGGAGGGCGGTTCAATGACTAAATATCGAGGGACATAATATAGAATGCCCAAAATATGGACGCCAAAATATAGAAGGACAGAATATCGACTCCCTATCTACAAACAGGTAAGTACTAAAATACCGTTTCCAAAATATAGAATGTTAAAATTTAGTTAGCTAAAATATCGAATTTTTCAAATGTATTGAAAATAATATAAAAGTAATTAAATATTAAAAACAATTAAATAAAACATACATAATATAATATAAAAAAGCTTAAAGTGTAAACATAATAAAAGTAATGTAAAAAAAGTAGAGCTTTTGTTGGATAGTGAGAGCGTAAAAATTACTATTCCCACTCCAGTGAGTGCAACAGTAGGGAAAACGTTAGATAGCATAGGGGTAACAATTACTATTCCCACTCCAGTGAGTGCAACAGTAGGGAAAGCGTTGGATAGCGTAGGGGTAAAAATTACTATTCCCACTCCAGAGAGTGCAACAGTAGGGAAAACGTTGGATAGCATAGGGGTAAAAATTACTATTCCCACTCCAGTGAGTGCAACAGTAGGGAAAGCGTTGGATAGCGTAGGGGTAAAAATTACTATTCCCACTCCAGAGAGTGCAACAGTAGGGAAAGCGTTCGATAGAGGGAGGGTAAAAATTACTATTCCCACTCCAGAGAGTGCAACAGTAGGGAAAGCGTTGGATAGCGGGAATGGAAAAATTACTATTCCCACTCCAGTGAGTGCAACAGTAGGGAAAATGTTGGATAGCGTAGGGGTAAAAATTACTATTCCCACTCAAGTGAGTACAACAGTAGGGAAAACGTTGGATAGCGTAGGGGTAAAAATTGCTATTCCCACTCCAAAGAGTGTAACAGTAGGGAAATCATTGGATAACAAGAGGGTAAAAATTACTATTCCCACTCCAGTGAGTGCAACAGTAGGGAAATAGTTGGATAGCGGGAAGGGAAAAATTACTATTCCCACTCCAGTGACTCCAACAGTAGGGAAAGCATTGGATAGCGTAGGGGTAAAAATTACTATTCCCACTCCATAGAGTGCAACAGTACAGAAAGCATTGGATAGCAGGAAGAGAAAAATTACTATTCCCACTCCAATGAGTGCAACAGTAGGGAAAGCGTTGGATAGCGTAGGGGTAAAAATTACTATTCCCACTCCAGTGAGTGCAACAGTAGGGAAAACGTTGGATAGCGTAGGGGTACAAATTACTATTCCCACTCCAAAGAGTGCAACAGTAGGGAAAGCGTTGGATAGCGGGAGGATACAATTTACTATTCCCACTCCAGAGAGTGCAACAGTAGGGAAAGCGTTGGATAGCGGGAAGGGAAAAATTACTATTCCCACTCCAGGGAGTGCAACAGTATGGAAAGCGTTGGATAGCGTAGGGGTACAAATTACTATTCTCACTCCAGTGAATGCAACAGTAGGGAAAACGCTGGATAGTGTAGGGGTAAAAATTACTATTCCCACTCCAAAGAGTGTAACAGTAGGGAAATCGTTGGATAGCATTAGGGTAAAAATTACTATTCCCACTCCAGTGAGTGCAACAATAGGGAAAGAGTTGGATAGCGGAGGGTAAAAAATACTATTCCCACTCCTGCGAGTGCAAAAGTAGGGAAAGTAATGATTTAAATTTAAAATAAGATTACATTAATTATCAATACCAATAAAAAGTTAATTAAAAAGAATTACCAATTAATAACAATTAATTACCATTGAAAAATATTAATTATCAATTAACAAAAATTAATTACCAATTAATACAAATTAATTACCAATTAATAATTAATTATCAATTATCAATACACATAAATAAAAAAATTAATATTTACTTTATTACAATTAATTCACTTCCCACCCAATTCCCCTATAAACCCACAACCCACTCCCAATAATAAAAAATACAATTAACATTATTATCAATTAATCAATTAATAAAATAATTTTGCAATTAATAAAAATTAATTAGCAATTCATACAAATTATTCGCCCATGAATACAAATTAATTACCAATTATTAATTAATTATAAATTATTTATCAATACACATAAATAAAAAAATAATTATTTACTTTATTAAAATTAAATTACTTCCCACACAATTCCCCTACAATCCCACAACCCTCTCCTAATAATAATAACTACAATTAACATAATTATCAATTAATCAATTAATATAAATTAATTACCAATTAATAAACATTAATTACCAATTAATAATTAATTGTCAATCAATTAATTATCAAAACATATAAATATAATTATTATTTAATTAACCATAATTAAATTACTTCCCACCCTATTCCCCTATAAACCCACAACCCGCTACGGAATTAAATTACGCAAAAATTAAATTACATAACATTCATTAGTTTAAATAAATTAAACATACATTACAAAAATAATACATAATTTTAACACATATACTACCATACATAACACTAAAAAAAAATCGATATTATGGTAATCTATATTTTAAAAGTCGATATTATGGAATTCTATATTTTGAAATTCTATATTATGAAAATCGATATTTTGTACCCCAATTTCGATATTCTGACCTATCTATATTTTGATAATTCGATATTCTGTCCACTCTATATTTTAACTTCGATATTCTGGGCAGTCAATATTTTGGAATCGATATTTAGGGTGTTCACCGTGGAGGGCAAGTGTTCCTTTGCAAGACTGTCTCTGGTCTCTTGTAGAGTCTACGTCAAAGGGTGCGGCGGCCGCTGCCATGTCTAGACTATCAAGGTCCGGGACAAACATCTTTATGCCAGAGAGCATCACGTATGGGGTCCGCCCACCCAGAGACCTTCTAGGGAGATTATTAAGTGCACGTTGAACGCTATATAAATGGGGCAACCAGTTCCTGCCAGTACCTAAAACCCTAGCTGTCAGGCATTGCTTTAAGTCACGGTTCATTCGCTCCACAACACTATTGCCCTCAGGCCGGTATGGAGATGACAATTTGACTTGGACCCCCAATGATCTCATGGCATCCTTGTACACCTTAGAGGCGAACGCTGGACTCTGGTCTGAATGAAGGGTACCACATGCAAAAATTCCCACAAAGACACGCAAATCCCTGATGACAGTTCGAGCATCAGCACTCCGTTGTGGCCAGACCCATAGAAAATATGTGCACGAATCCACTGCAACTAAGATGTACTTACACGCAGTATCAGAGGAGAAAGGACCGCAGTGATCTAAATAAACACACCCAAGTGGTTTATTAGATATATACAACTGTGTTTGTGGTGGACGCGCAGCAGTCAAAGGTTTAATCTGCTGGCAAATGTCACAATTAAGGACAAAAGCACGAGTCTGTTTATACAATCCGCCAGCCGCGGCCCGTGGATGGAGTTCCGTGGGGCGGTAAGGTGGGGCGGGGGAGGGGCAGGGTGGGGGGTTCTAAAAACCGGAAGATGGATAATTGCAGGTAAGTAAACATTTAAATAAATAAAACGAATTTCGTAGCGCACGCTGCATCGCAAACTGCGATGCAGCGCGCGCTACGAAATTCGTTTTATTTATTTAATTGTTCACTTACCTGTAATTATCCATATTCCGGTTTTTAGAACCCGCCACCCTGCCCCTCCCCCGCCCCGCCTTACCGCCCCACGGAACTCCCTCCACGGGCCACGGCTGCAATCCGCGCCACCAGTAACGTTGTTGTAAGATAGTAACAGTCGCAGAAACGCCGGCGTGGGCAGAAGCCATACCTTCTTGAGCAGCTGTTATCAAGGAAAGTCTGCAGTCCGCGTTGGGAATCAATCTGTCACCAACGTCATTAATTCTCACATAGGGAACTTTATCAGGACTTAAATGATAAGAGTATTTAGAAGGGAAACCCAGAGGGTAATTATCACCCTTCTCTGTCGCAGCAGTTGCTGCCAAGATGTCATCATCAATCTTACTTTTTGATCTTGTAACTGCTGCTACTAAATATGTTGCCACTAATGTTTTCACTGCTTCGTCAGCTAAACTGTTTCCAACAGCGTGGACACCTACGCGCTGGTGCCCAAGAGTATGAATCACATTCACGAGCGGCAGACGTTGTTCAAGTTCTGCGACATGAACCCAAAACATTTTATGCTTGATTGTGCTATCTTTGGAATCACGATACTCATTTTGAGACCAAAAGAATAAATTGTCGTTGTAAGACTGAACACAGTAAAAAGAGTCCCTCACTATAAGAGTAGTCACTCGAGGATCGGAAAACTCCAGTGCAAGCACCAGAGCACGAAGCTCTGCCAACTGGGCGGTACAATCACCCAAAGTCTGCATGTGCACAACATCAGATTTGAATTCACCATTCACGAAAGTACCAGCCACTATTGCGCAGGCCACCGAGAAAGCATGCTTAGAATCCGTTGCCGGTTGCGCCGAACCATCAGTATAAATGACACAATGGTAATCCTCAAGCAGGCGCAAATACAGAAGAGCTGGATGAACAAATTCATACTGCAAAAACTCCTGAGTCTGCAATGAGGCATCAAAGATGTAAGTGACATCCAGAGACATCAAAAAAGTGGCCCATTGTATCCAACGCGGATGCAAAGCTTTAGAATTTGGTACACTGCCTTTCGTCACTGCCTCTAGAGCAGGATACGGTGTGACAACCAACATTCGTTTTCCCTGTGACAGTGCTCTCTCTTTCAAAATCGCCATCTGCACTGCAGTCAACATTTTTTCGCCAGTGGAACAGCGCATTTCAGCCGAAGTGCACAGGTGGGATTTGTAAGCAATAGGGACTGTGTCGCCCTCATTGAACGTTAAGTACGTGAAACCCACTGCGCCAGGCACAATTCCTATTACCAGGTTTGTGTGGTTATCGCGCGTCAGTAAGAATTTTGAAGCAAGAAGATCAGCCTACAAAGATTGCAGGATAGCTGAATGTTCTGGCAGCCAGCTCGATTCTGAAAAAGTAGGTTATACCAAGGCATATAGAGGCTTGATACGCTGGGCATAATCGGGAATGTAAGTACGGCTGAAATTCAAAAAACCCAGCAGAGATTGTAGTTTTTTCAGAGTTGTTGGAGCACGCAAACATGCGCACTTCTCCAGGAAGTGAGGTGCTAAACCTCGTCCTTCGTTGTTGAGTTAATTGCCCAAAAACAACACTGTGTACTCAGCAATGTGTGATTTCGCAAATTTAAATTTGTAACCGAAGTCCGCAAACATAACAATGATGCGGTCAACGCAACACAGATGCGGCCATAATTCGTCGTCTGTGAGATAGATATGATCAACATACGAGTACGCCTCCGGGTCAATGCTCTCTAACAGAGAGACTACACGTGCGGCAAAGACACCTGGACTGTTTTTGTAGCCCATGGCTAATCTCTTAAACTGTTTCTGTTTGCCGCCAGAAGTAAAGGCTGTCCATTGAATACTAATAGAGGACAGGTTATGGCTATAAAAGCCATTTGAGATGTCGGGTGTGGTCTTAAACCTTTTTCTCAAGAGACTTTCAACGAGGGCAGAACTGTGGGTATTCTGTACCGCACAGGTCCGACAATGAGAGTTCAAATGCCGGTAATCCAAAACTAGGCGGTACGACCCATCAGGTTTGGTTACAGTGAAAAGAGGATTATTCATGGGTGACGCACATGTTTCAATTACAGCTTGATATTCCGATTGTTCAAGGATTTCTGCGACGTGAAATCTGGCTTCGCGGCGCATGGGATGTTGGGGTTGTGGCTGTGGCATAGATCGTAATGGAATCTCATGGCTAGGCGACAATTTATCCCACCCAACCTGAGTACGATACAACGCCGGAGCAAGCACCTGTACACACTCTTCTGCAAAGTGCTGAGCTTGCTCCTTCGGCACAGTGTGTGCGAAAGACGGGAGGATTACCTCCTCCCCTCTGGGAGCTGCCAAAACGAAAGCTGGGGGCCAGTCCGCCTCTGCTAACAGAATGTCACATGTAGAGGTCAGATTTTCCCCAAAAATCCCTTTTATGGTACGTAGTATGTCACCTTCTATCAAAAGGACTATGTCATATAGTCTGTCAGGGGGACCCACTCTAGTGTCAGCAGTTTCTACGGTAATAAATGTGTCAGTTGCTGTCGCCTTTAGATATGGACGCAGTGCTTGCCGCACTATTGTAACTTCCGCCGCGCTGTCTAGCAGCGCTAGTGTCCATGTCAGGTTCTGAAGCTGCGTTCTCACTATCTGTGGCATACCTCGCTGTTAGTGCAACAACATTCTTTTTCTGAAACGGGGGTCGTTGACATGCAAACTCTTCCTGCTTGCCTTTACCGTCAGCCGGGCGGGGCTGCTAACGTCCCTGTTGGGCACCCCGACCTTTGCCACGTTCTCCTCCACCGGACTGTGAGACCGATGTTTCCTGTGAAGAACGAGGAGAACGTTGCTCAGGAACCTGAAATCTATCAGGAGACCTAATTCTAGTGTGATCGCGCAATTCATATGTGCGTTCAGTAGTCACGTGTACTGGTGACGCGGGCCGAGACCACTGTTTCCGTTGCTGCTTTCCCTGTTTCTTAGTTTTCCAATTTTGTTTAGGAAAAGCTGGACGGTCGTATTTTGGAGGCGTAACCGTCTGAATTTGCGGTTGCGCGATTGTTTTAGCAAAAGGCTTAAGCCCTAAACTATTGCGGCCAATGGTCTTATAGGCCCCCGCAATAATTTTCGGTAACTGTCGGGGTTTATCGATGTCAGCGATGAGGCGCAGTTCATTCGACACTTGAAAGTTAACCGCGTCTCCCTTGACAATAGCAAGGATGAGATCGGCAACTACGTCGAACACACCGACAAGCCTCATTCCTAACTCGACCGCCACCTCCGGACCGTGTTGATCTTGAACACGCTTGATCACGGAGGGCAGTACAGTCATAGACGGAGTGCCGAAGCATTTCGAGTAGACTGCTGCAAATACTTTACCCCAGTTCTCGCAATCAGTTACTTCTGAGACCAACTCTTTCTGCAAACTAATGGTAAGGATCCTGTGTTTTTCCACAAGTGTAGAATTTGGAAATACTGCTTCAAGCTGGTCAAATTTCTCAGCAAGCCAATAAGGCATATCGTCCTTATTCTGGGGGCACTTGCCCATTACCGAATTAACCATAACGGGACTAATAGTAATCCCGGATGGGCCAGCTGGTTGCGCCGCAACTCCAGGTGCCCCCACCTGGACATTGTGAGAAACGTATTGCACTAAAGCCCTATGTACCGTAATCAAGGCGGTATGGAGTTGACATAAGTCATCCAGTGGGGCTTGCAAATAACGTGGATGTGGTGTAAACCCAGCCAAGACTGGCCAAGTGGCCCCTGGAATGGACAAGGGACCCAAACGAACCGGTGTAACCGTGTGGGGGAGGGCGCCATTATTTATTATTATTATTTATTATTATTATTTATTACACTTATAGAGCACACTATCACCTTGCAGGCATCCTGGCGCTAAACAACACGAAGGCACATAATGTGGGAAACCACCTAGGAGCAGACAACATCTTAGGTGTTGGGAAATAGCCATGTTTTTAGTCTCTTCTTAAAAAGGAAAAGATCACTGACTAGTCTTAGTTCCAGCGGGAGCGCATACCATAATCTGGCAGCACGCACACTGAAGGCTCTACCGCCTGATCTGACTTTCTTAATTCTAGGTACTTTCACCAGTCTGGCAGATGCAGATCGCAAGCATCTCCCTGGAATGTACCATACAAACTTTCTCTGCATGGAGACAGGCCCGATCTCGTGCAGGGCCATTGAACCAAATACGATGCTGCCAAGCCGAAATGGGAATTACCTGTGTCCTATATGGCGTATAATTAGCTGGGACTGCCGTAGGAGTGTATGTGTGAAATGTCTTATCATCCGCATTCACCTCCGGCATAGTAACCCAAGAGTAGAACAACTCATAGGGAAACGACGCATCGGCACTCACTACAAAGATAATAGCCATCCCATCGTCAGGCACCCCAAACTGCGTCAAATGACGCCGGAGAGGTGCGCGACTATGCGCTGCAATAGCGACTTCAGCCATAAGGATACAGAGAAGAATAACAATCTATTTTAAACTGTAGCACAAAAAGGGTACAATTTAAAATGAAACCTTTTTAATTGTCAAGCTTGAGAGAACCTATATATTAACTATGTAAGTAGGTTCAAACCGTCACTCCCGTCAACCGAAACAAGAGTGAGGGTGTTGTGGGCAAATATAAGCACTACTAAGGCGTCTCAATCATAAGACCAAAACGTTAGGTGCGCCATGTTGCGGGGATTCTCCTCCTGCACAGAACTATGCACAGGAAACCAGGACCTCAGTGAATTGTGGTGTACCAAAAAACTCACCTCAGTGCCCAGAACCCCTATCCGACTAGCATCAGTGTCTCATTCATTCTACGTATAATTTCGAAGCTACCAATAATTAGACAACCCAGAACAAGCGACTTAGAGTACTCTCAGGAATGGTGGGAAGCAGAAACACCTTTTCGTTATTATTCTCATTTCAGTCCACAACAAGAGTAATCAGAGACACAGAAAAGTTTAAACAGAATTACTAGAAATTTGGCAGAGAGGTAGTCCTCAGGTCAAGGAAGTGCCTTTTGTAGGTTTGGTGTAAATCTGTTCAGTAGATTATGAGAAAATAGCCTTTAAATCAATATATATATCTGTAAGCGCGCTCCGTGCGCGCTGGGTGCGCGCACCTCGCCGTGCGCGAGCGCAATTCTGATTGGTTGTTAGATCTTAGTAAACATTCGAATCGGTGGAAATCAGGAAGCGGCGGCCGCCATTTTGTCTATCGCATAAAGAGGGGGTGATAAACAAAGGGGGAGAACTTGAAAAGGGGGCAGAGTGGGTAGAAATTGACTCAGTAGGCATTGTAAGGGGGTCAAAGTAGGACCTTGTAGGGCAAAAAAAAAAGATTAATATTTTGTTAAAAAATATCGCCGAGTGCGCGCACCCAGCGCGCACCCGGAAAAAAACTTTATTAAACAAATTTTAAAAAAATCGCATTTAAGTGTTTAGATATAAGGTGGCTCTAAAAAGAGCCCTTGTGTTTATTGTTTGTTTTTTGGTACCTACAAGTAAGTACCGATGCAGAGTCTAAGGTTCAAGAGGAAGACTCTGTTGCCTTCATCAGTGAAGTGCACACCATCTCCTCTATAAATGTCTTGCATGTCGTAACGCAAGTTGTTGTGGTAAATGGAACCCATACCATAGTCTCTGAGGAAAGCAGAAATAGATTTGTTGACGTGCTTCCTTGCTTTGTCAATCTGCGGACAAAATTGGTTGGACCAGTTCCACTTTTGCCTTTGGCATATATTAGAATATACAAAGGCAGTTTGTGGAAAAAGCGACATCAATTGCACAAAGGTGTCCTTAATAAGCATTTCCAGACCTACCCCAGTTAAAGTGCCTAGATCATTACCACCACAGTGCACAATAATAAGGTTAGGCTGTGGGAGATGTAGAAAGGTTTTCACCAAAGGCATTAATTGGTGCCACTTTAACCCTCTCTGACCAATCCATTTGATGTCTACATTTGGCAAAGCAAGGTCTCTCACCATACCTCTTTTCTCTGCAAATTTTTCACTCCAGAAGACATAGCTGTGTCCTACAATCCACACTGTGAACATCTTCAAAGGAGATCTGGATGCACTCAGGAGGTGTAATTCAGTAGAATGGGAAAAAGAAATGAAAGACAGTTTGGAAATGGAGGCATACATATTTTTTTATAAAAAAAAAGAACTGATTGGCTGTTTCATACCATTCTACACTAAAAACTAGGCTGTATGTGTAAATTTATAGAAGCATGTTTTGTATTGGTACAGAAAAATGTGTTACCAAAGAACAGTACTATGGATTTGCTGTAAGGTTTGAAAAGTCAAGCACTCTTGCTCTGTGGAATTGAAACATTGTTTGGCGAACTTCTGACCTAACTCCACACAGCAGTGTTCCATGAGCTGTTGCTATGGTAGCAGGCAGAAGTCAAGTTGGGGGAAGGGTACTAGGCAGAAGTCAAGTTGGGGGAAGGGTACTTTTGGAAAAGGGTTGGTTTTCAACCAATAGAAATGTGTGATTACATTTGAAAAAAAGGGGGAAGCACTGAGATTTGAAACTTACATGTATATGTGTGGAAAAATAGAGGGAAACTTTGCCATTATCTGGTTCTGCTGAGAGGAGAGAGGTGTAGAGAACAGAGATCCTGGCTCTGATAATCTGCTGTTTGAGTGCCACATTTCTATCACAACTAACTAATTTTAAAGGTGAGGTTAGAGTTTGAGAGGAGATGTATATGGTAAATTAAGAAATGAATAATAGAAATGTAATTCTTTTTGTTGAAGTTGTGTTTATTATTTTCTGTTTTGGGAGAAATTTAAATGTGAGGAACATGTAAAATAATATGGACTATGTTTTCACGATAAATTAAGGTGTATTGGTATAAAAAAAGAATAGTTTAAGGGTTTGAGGTTGGACTCAGTAATGCAAATACATTCAGCATCACTAAGGCTGGTTGCCCTTGGTGGAATGTAGGCAGTCACCCAGGTTACACATGTTGGGAAATATAGGCAGAGATTTATTGTGTACAACTCTGGTAATTTTATATTTGCATTAGTAGGAAAAAGGGGGAGCGATTTTTTGGTGCAGAAGCAGACTCTTAGCACACACCCAGCTCCTTTCCATGTATAATCATGCACAGTATTTACAAGCGAGTGGGGTTTGAGGTTTCAGTCTGTAATGCAAATACATTCAGCATCACTAAGGCTGGTTGCCCTTGCTGGAGTGTAGGCAGTCACCCAGGATACACATGGTGGTGGTCTGAAAAAGCAGTCTGGACATGGGCTTTTTAAAAAATCTGAAAAGTGGATTCATAATGTGTCAGTCTGTAAAAGTGATTATTACTTGTCAAAAAAAAAGAGCAGTAAGCGTGCTTTCAAATTGGCAAAGAAATTTCGCTTTGTGACTAATGTGAAAACATGACTCTGTGTGCAAATAGGAATTACAGGCAGAGATTTATTGCGTTTTGCTCTGGTGATTTCACAGTTGCATTAGTAGGAAAAAGGGGGAGCGATTTTTTGGTGCAGAAGCAGACTCTTAGCACACACCCAGCTCCATTCCATGTATAATCATGCACAGTATTCACAAGCGAGTGGGGTTTGAGGTTTCAGTCTGTAATGCAAATACATTCAGCATCACTAAGGCTGGTTGCCCTTGCTGGAATGTAGGCAGTCACCCAGGATACACATGGTGGTGGTCTGAAAAAGCAGTCTGGACATGGGCTTTTTAAAAGATCTGAAAAGTGGATTCATAATGTGTCAGTCTGTAAAAGTGATTATTACTTGTCAAAAAAAAAGAGCAGTAAGTGTGCTTTCAAATTGGCAAAGAAATTTCGTTTTGTGACTAATGTGAAAACATGACTCTGTGTGCAAATAGGAATTACAGGCAGAGATTTATTGCGTTTTGCTCTGGTGATTTCACAGTTGCATTAGTAGGAAAAAGGGGGAGCGATTTTTTGGTGCAGAAGCAGACTCTGAGGACACACCCAGCTCCTTTCCATGTATAATCATGCACAGTATTTACAAGCGAGTGGGGTTTGAGGTTTCAGTCTGTAATGCAAATACATTCAGCATCACTAAGGCTGGTTGCCCTTGCTGGAGTGTAGGCAGTCACCCAGGATACACATGGTGGTGGTCTGAAAAAGCAGTCTGGACATGGGCTTTTTAAAAAATCTGAAAAGTGGATTCATAATGTGTCCGTCTGTAAAAGTGATTATTACTTGTCAAAAAAAAAGAGCAGTAAGTGTGCTTTCAAATTGGCAAAGAAATTTTGTTTTGTGACTAATGTGAAAACATGACTCTGTGTGCAAATAGGAATTACAGGCAGAGATTTATTGCGTTTTGCTCTGGTGATTTCACAGTTGCATTAGTAGGAAAAAGGGGGAGCGATGTTTTGGTGCAGAAGCAGACTCTTAGCACACACCCAGCTCCTTTCCATGTATAATCATGCACAGTATTCACAAGCGAGTGGGGTTTGAGGTTTCAGTCTGTAATGCAAATACATTCAGCATCACTAAGGCTGGTTGCCCTTGCTGGAGTGTAGGCAGTCACCCAGGATACACATGGTGGTGGTCTGAAAAAGCAGTCTGGACATGGGCTTTTTAAAAAATCTGAAAAGTGGATTCATAATGTGTCCGTCTGTAAAAGTGATTATTACTTGTCAAAAAAAAAGAGCAGTAAGTGTGCTTTCAAATTGGCAAAGAAATTTCGTTTTGTGACTAATGTGAAAACATGACTCTGTGTGCAAATAGGAATTACAGGCAGAGATTTAGTGCGTTTTGCTCTGGTGATTTCACAGTTGCATTAGTAGGAAAAAGGGGGAGCGATTTTTTGGTGCAGAAGCAGACTCTGAGGACACACCCAGCTCCTTTCCATGTATAATCATGCACAGTATTTACAAGCGAGTGGGGTTTGAGGTTTCAGTCTGTAATGCAAATACATTCAGCATCACTAAGGCTGGTTGCTCTTGCTGGAGTGTAGGCAGTCACCCAGGATACACATGGTGGTGGTCTGAAAAAGCAGTCTGGACATGGGCTTTTTAAAAAATCTGAAAAGTGGATTCATAATGTGTCCGTCTGTAAAAGTGATTATTACTTGTCAAAAAAAAAGAGCAGTAAGTGTGCTTTCAAATTGGCAAAGAAATTTCGTTTTGTGACTAATGTGAAAACATGACTCTGTGTGCAAATAGGAATTACAGGCAGAGATTTATTGCGTTTTGCTCTGGTGATTTCACAGTTGCATTAGTAGGAAAAAGGGGGAGCGATTTTTTGGTGCAGAAGCAGACTCTTAGCACACACCCAGCTCCTTTCCATGTATAATCATGCACAGTATTCACAAGCGAGTGGGGTTTGAGGTTTCAGTCTGTAATGCAAATACATTCAGCATCACTAAGGCTGGTTGCCCTTGCTGGAGTGTAGGCAGTCACCCAGGATACACATGGTGGTGGTCTGAAAAAGCAGTCTGGACATGGGCTTTTTAAAAAATCTGAAAAGTGGATTCATAATGTGTCCGTCTGTAAAAGTGATTATTACTTGTCAAAAAAAAAGAGCAGTAAGTGTGCTTTCAAATTGGCAAAGAAATTTTGTTTTGTGACTAATGTGAAAACATGACTCTGTGTGCAAATAGGAATTACAGGCAGAGATTTATTGCGTTTTGCTCTGGTGATTTCACAGTTGCATTAGTAGGAAAAAGGGGGAGCGATGTTTTGGTGCAGACGCAGACTCTTAGCACACACCCAGCTCCTTTCCATGTATAATCATGCACAGTATTCACAAGCGAGTGGGGTTTGAGGTTTCAGTCTGTAATGCAAATACATTCAGCATCACTAAGGCTGGTTGCCCTTGCTGGAGTGTAGGCAGTCACCCAGGATACACATGGTGGTGGTCTGAAAAAGCAGTCTGGACATGGGCTTTTTAAAAAATCTGAAAAGTGGATTCATAATGTGTCCGTCTGTAAAAGTGATTATTACTTGTCAAAAAAAAAGAGCAGTAAGTGTGCTTTCAAATTGGCAAAGAAATTTCGTTTTGTGACTAATGTGAAAACATGACTCTGTGTGCAAATAGGAATTACAGGCAGAGATTTAGTGCGTTTTGCTCTGGTGATTTCACAGTTGCATTAGTAGGAAAAAGGGGGAGCGATTTTTTGGTGCAGAAGCAGACTCTGAGGACACACCCAGCTCCTTTCCATGTATAATCATGCACAGTATTTACAAGCGAGTGGGGTTTGAGGTTTCAGTCTGTAATGCAAATACATTCAGCATCACTAAGGCTGGTTGCCCTTGCTGGAGTGTAGGCAGTCACCCAGGATACACATGGTGGTGGTCTGAAAAAGCAGTCTGGACATGGGCTTTTTAAAAAATCTGAAAAGTGGATTCATAATGTGTCCGTCTGTAAAAGTGATTATTACTTGTCAAAAAAAAAGAGCAGTAAGTGTGCTTTCAAATTGGCAAAGAAATTTCGTTTTGTGACTAATGTGAAAACATGACTCTGTGTGCAAATAGGAATTACAGGCAGAGATTTATTGCGTTTTGCTCTGGTGATTTCACAGTTGCATTAGTAGGAAAAAGGGGGAGCGATTTTTTGGTGCAGAAGCAGACTCTTAGCACACACCCAGCTCCTTTCCATGTATAATCATGCACAGTATTCACAAGGGAGTGGGGTTTGAGGTTTCAGTCTGTAATGCAAATACATTCAGCATCACTAAGGCTGGTTGCCCTTGCTGGAGTGTAGGCAGTCACCCAGGATACACATGGTGGTGGTCTGAAAAAGCAGTCTGGACATGGGCTTTTTAAAAAATCTGAAAAGTGGATTCATAATGTGTCCGTCTGTAAAAGTGATTATTACTTGTCAAAAAAAAAGAGCAGTAAGTGTGCTTTCAAATTGGCAAAGAAATTTCGTTTTGTGACTAATGTGAAAACATGACTCTGTGTGCAAATAGGAATTACAGGCAGAGATTTATTGCGTTTTGCTCTGGTGATTTCACAGTTGCATTAGTAGGAAAAAGGGGGAGCGATTTTTTGGTGCAGACGCAGACTCTTAGCACACACCCAGCTCCTTTCCATGTATAATCATGCACAGTATTCACAAGCGAGTGGGGTTTGAGGTTTCAGTCTGTAATGCAAATACATTCAGCATCACTAAGGCTGGTTGCCCTTGCTGGAGTGTAGGCAGTCACCCAGGATACACATGGTGGTGGTCTGAAAAAGCAGTCTGGACATGGGCTTTTTAAAAAATCTGAAAAGTGGATTCATAATGTGTCCGTCTGTAAAAGTGATTATTACTTGTCAAAAAAAAAGAGCAGTAAGTGTGCTTTCAAATTGGCAAAGAAATTTCATTTTGTGACTAATGTGAAAAGAAATGTAGTAATATATTTAAATAAAATAAAGGATTTTTTTTTTAGTTTTTTTCAGGTATTGCTGAAGAGCAGTGAACAAAATTTAAGATGCCTACAAAATCCAGAGTTAAAAAAACCCAGAAAAAAACGTATATTTGAAGACAACTGGAGGACCAAAGTTAGTAGAAGATGCTCATGTTGGGAAAAAGAAAAAATCTTCTGGTAAGCAGAAAAAACAATTTCTAAAAAATATATTCAAAAGAAGGAAAAATGTACAAAATGTCTGTACTGGAAAGAATGTTTTGAAAAGAAAAGGACAGGAAAAAATTGAGAATTTAGTTAATGCAAATATACCTTCTGCAACTGAAAAGATTTACATAAACAGAAAAACAGCGTTTAAAGAGATACGTAGAAAAATGTTTCAGAGAAGAGTTATGTCCAATTTGATAAAGGATGTGAAGAAATATAAGCAAAAGAGTAAGTTTTATAAAAGAAAAAAAGAAATTGAAGTCATTGCAGCAAAGGCATTAGAATTAAAAAGGAAACTATTCATTTTAATTTTGAATAGGATGCGTACATTAGACAAAATGGTTAATGTACTGAAATCACATAGCAAAAGGAAAAGAGTAGTGAACAGAACAAACTTTTGTAAAGTGTTTTTAGGAAAGTGGATGCATAGTTCAAGTAGTGAACCTTTTTTTAATGAAGAGAGCTATTTTCAAAGTAATAGTTTGCTGCATGCAGTTGACACCAGAGGTCGTGGTTACGAAGTGACAAATGGTTGCATAATGGAGAAGGAGATAATGGTTCCAAGAGATGAGGTACAAGTGATAGCGGATGAGGCTATGGGGAGACGTCCTAAAGCCCCAGTGTACACTTGGAATTGTAGTAGTATTTGCACTGTGCGTCAGGAATCTATTGACAAATTTCGTGAGTTTCTAAGAGAATATAGTAAAAAAAGTATAAAACAGAAGATTAAGGTGCTTCAAAGTCTGGATCCATGCAGAGTGAGAGAGAATACTGGTTTGCAGGGTCATTCTCTGGCTTGTCTATCTAGAAAAGTGTGTAATAGTGTTTTCCATCATTTTAGGATGCTGGCTGTTCATCATACTGAAATGAGAAAGTTTGTGAGACAGTTGTATTTTGCCTAAAGTCCAGCAATAAAGTTAAATGAATTGAATAGGGCTCTGTTCCGAGGAACGGTATCAGATGTAGAGAAGGTTGTTGATGAAATTCAGTTTTGTTACTTTGGTCCTGAACAAAACAGTGCAGAGAAGGACACAGTAAATGAGGAAGAAGTGGAAGAGAATGTAGAACCCTCTGTAAGTAACACATTTAATGATCATATAACAAAATTTGCAATAATCTCTAATGAAAGACCAAATTTTACTTGTATTTGTTGCCGCAGAACTCATTATAGAAAACAAACTAGGAATGTTGATCTCTACAGAAAGAGTGAAAATGAAGATAATTATAAGTGGAAGGATTTTGCCACATATATATTTCTTGAAAATTGTTTTGATTTGGGTGAAGATCAGCGTATTTGTAAATACTGTTACAACAAGTTAGAGGAAAATAGAATGCCGGCCAGAGCTGTACATAATAATTTAGAATTGGATGCTATTCCTGCTGAACTTTCTGAATTAAATACATATGAGTCTATACTCATTCAATGTGTTCATCCGTTCCAGACCATAGTACGTATGGAGCCCAAAACTGGTAAATTACCTCCTTCAGATTTACTGAGAGGTTTAAAAGGTAGAGTGGTGTATTTGCCCTTGGATTTGAAAAAAAATATGGAAACTATTGATGCAGATACTTTGGAAACTGAACCATTAATTATTCTGGTTAATGGTGTACCTACAAAGAATAAGAAGATTTGGCAGGAGCTGGTAGATGTGCGGAAAGTACAAAGAGCAAATTTGTATTTGAAAAGGAATAACAAATGGTATGAATCAATTTATATAGAAGAAGAAGAAGAAGAAGATTTACAAGAAGACACAGAAACACCAACTGGACAAATTGAAAAAGTGGACAAGTCAAAGGAAGAAGAAATTTATGAACATTTTAGCATACATCCTCTTCATTCAAAAGAAGTTATGGGAGACAATATTGATCTCTTTCAGATGAAGAAAGCAAAAGGAACTCCCGTGAGTGTATGGGAGGAGAGCTTGGAAGCTCGATGTTTTCCCCAGCTGTTTCCTAAAGGAAAAGGAGGACGATATGATGAACGTCCGGAACAGATTCCAGCTTCTGAGTATCGGACTACAAGACTATATGCTGAAGATCCCAGATTTCGACAAAGTATTCCTTATTTGTTCCATCTTTTATTTGAAAGCGATTTGTCTGCACTGTCTTATGCAGTAAATCACATTTTAAAAAGTGGAGTACATTTACAAAATGTGTCTGCTAAGGATTTTATGGAGAAAGTGCAGCACCGAGATGATCATTTGGAAACACAACTGATCAATCTGATGGCTTGTCAGCGTGGGACAAATGAATATTGGTACCGACGCCATGGTGAATTAAAATGCATGTTACGGAATTTAGGAACACCAACATGGTTCGTTACCCTAAGCTGTGCCGAGTACGCTTGGGATGATTTACTGGATTTTCTACGAGAGGCAAATTCAAACATTAAAAACATCGAATACAAGACAGCAGGAGAACTGTGCTCATTGGATCCAGTTAATGTTTGCAGATATTTCAATCATAGATTTGAGGCTATGATGTCCTTCATCTGCAATAAAAAAAATCCACCTCTTGGAGAAGTAGTAGATTTCTTTTGGAGAAAAGAGTACCAGGCAAGAGGTGCTCCTCATATTCATATGCTGTTGTGGATCAAGGATGCCCCAAAGTTTGGAACAGATACTGATGAAGCAGTGTTATCTTACATTGAAGAATATGCAACATGTGCTATACCAAAAAGCACAGAAGAGAAAAAGTTAAAGGAGCAAGTTTTACGTTTCCAAAGTCATCGGTGTGGAAAGTACTGTCGACGGAAATACAAGAGCAAAGATAAATACTACACTAAATGTCGATTTGGATTTCCTAGACCTGTTCTTTCAAATGGAAGAGTAAACAGTTTTATGTCAGCTGTGAGACATACTATCACAAGAAAATCACCTAAGAATACCTACAACCTAAAAAGAAAAGAAGAATCAAAAAATATAAATGACTACAACCCAGTCATTTTATCCATGTGGAACGCTAACATGGATATACAGTATGTAGCTGACAATTCCATTGCTGTTGCTCGATATGTAACGTCTTACATTACGAAATCAGAAAAAACAGAATTGAAGGAAATGTGGGAAGAGATTTCTCACGAGAAGACTGTCAGTAAGAAGCTGTACAGTTTCAGTTTGAAGATGTTATCGCATCGAGAAATTGGATCCTACGAATGTTCAGATAGGTTATCTTCTGCAAGTCTCTACTCGAAATCAAAAAGAATAATTTGGGCAAGTTTAGGCCTTGCAGCAATGAGAAATCGGGTACTGAAATCTGTTGGAGAAATTGAATATTTGGCCAAAAATGACCCACAAAGTACAGATATTTTGAAATCAAACATGTTGGACACATATTATCCAAAAAGAAGTCAACATCTGGAGAACATGTGTCTCTATGAAGTGCTGCAGAACTACATTTATTCACGGAAAGCCGCAGAAGACATCAACAATGGAAAATATAAAGTCATTGGTGAGGAAGGATGTTTGGTGAAGCAAACAAAAGGAAGTTTGATAAATCACAGGAAGCTGAGTTGCGACACTACTGACAAAAAGGAATTTTACTACTTGGCTCTTTTACAGCTATTTAAACCATGGCGTTCAGAGGACGAACTACTGGGAGAATTTCAAAGCTATGAAGATTCATTTAATGCTTGCAAAGACAGCATACAATGCAGTACATTCACAACTTATCTGCAAATGTTAAATGAAGAAATTGAACAGGAAACTACAATTGCAGCAGAAGTAGCTAGAGACAGTTCTCAAGACAGCCAAAGTTCAGGAACACTCAGTCAAGATCCCCTAGGACAACCAATCGTTGAAAATGAAGCATCAATAGCCATGAATGAAGTGGAAACGGCTATGAATCAAGCACAAGAAGAATTTATAGACTTACAAAATTTGGAAAGACAACTGAATGAAGAGCAGCAACAAATTTATGAAGAGATCAGAAGCAAAATTGATCACGGATTTCAACATGAAAAAAAAAAGTGCTCATGCACATCATTTCATCCAATCAGGATGTATGTAAGCGGACAAGCTGGAACTGGGAAAAGTTTCCTTATAAAAGTCATCAGAAGCTACCTACAGCAAAAAACGGATTCTACTTTGTCTTGTGTGGTTACTGCTCCAACTGGGTTAGCAGCATATAACATAAAAGGAATCACTTTACATCGTTTGCTAATGTTACCAGTGGAGCATGAGAACAAAATACAATACAACAAGCTAACTGGAGAAGCATCCTTGGAAGTTTCAAGAGTATTGAAGAAGATGCAAGTTCTCATTATTGATGAGGTGAGCATGGTATCAAACTTAATGCTTGCCTTTGTGCATTTAAGAATGCAGCAAATTTTGAAGACAGACTATGACATGTTATTTGGAGGAAAACACGTCATAGTTTTTGGAGATCTTTTGCAACTTACTCCAGTTAAAGGACAACCAGTGTTTAATACTGTCACACATGAAGACACAAAGAAGTCATTGGGAAGCATCGGAAATACAAATATTTGGTCCTTCTTTGAGTACAAGGAACTTACTACTAATATGAGGCAAGCAAGCGATGAAGAATATGGAAGTATTCTGAAAGATATCAGAATTGGACTACTCACTGAAGCTGGCAAAAAAGCATTACAGAGTCGGCTGCTACATAATTTATTTCCAAAGGAAGAAATAGTTGCAGAGAAGATATACAAGAACATTGCAGAAAACAAAAGTGTCATCTGCTTAATGCCAACTCTACGTGAATGTTCAATATTCAATGAGGAGCTTTTGAAATTGGAAAAGGAAGAGATCAGGAAATTGGAAGCAGTTGACAAAATTGAGGATGGAAGAATTACTGTCACAGTAACAGGCACACTGAAAAATAAATTGAATTCACTAGAGAAGAACATTTCCAAAACAGCTGGATTAGAAAAAAATCTATATGTTTGCATGAACTGTAGAGTATTTTTAAGGAGAAATTTGGATGTTGAAAAAGGTTTAGTTAATGGAGTTATGGGAAGAGTTGTGGGTTTTATTAATTATCAGAAAAAAGATGGAATTGAATGTTTAAAAATAAAATTTGATCAGATAGAAGAAGTTAAAGACATTTGTCGTTGTACAGTTCGTTTCATGCTTGTGAAAGACTTATATGTACGTAGGAAGCAGTTTCCGTTTTCGCTAGCATATGCTGTAACTATTCACAAGTCTCAAGGATTGACTGTAGATTGTGCATTTGTGAACATTGGTTCAACTGTGTTCAAAGAAGGTATGGCTTATGTAGCTTTGTCACGAGTGAAAACATTATCAGGTTTATTCATGATAGACTTTGATGACTCAAAAGTTAGTGCTGATACAAACTGTGTAAAGGAGTATAATAGATTAAGAAGAACCTATGCTCCTCATTTAGGTCAGTATCCTTTATTGGAGAAACGTGTAGTTTCTCGTAAAAGGAGAAATGAGAATATCTGTAATGAAGATGTAGAGAGGAGGAAAAAAAAGAGGAGTGATGTAATTGCAAGCAAAAAGAGTAAGGAAAAAGAAGAACAGGTTGTAGGATATCATTTTGAAAATAGCTCTGGTGTCAACTGCTACGCTAATGTAGTGCTGAATGTTGCATTTTATCTGGAAAGTTTGCAAGAGCAGATAATAGTAAATCAGGGAAAAAGATTCTGTTCTGAGCTGAGTCTCCTTTTTCAAAAGCTGAGTAATGATAAAACTCAAATAGAAAGTGCTACTGAAATTAGAAAACTTTTAGATGTATGTTCAGGACGAACACAGTTTTCTCAAAATGAACAGCAAGATGCACACAAATTTTTGATGTTTTTTCTTCAAGTACTGGAAGAAGAAGAAGTTGCAATTGATATTTTATTTGGTCTCTCTTATAAATGGGAACATAGTTGTGAAAACTGTTATAATATATGTGGCTCTAATGTTGATAATGAAAGGTTTATTTATTTGACATTGCCAGAGAGTAAAACAGTCACTTTTGCTAAATTAGTTAAAGATGCTAATCATAGCATGCAATGCGGTGAGTGTCAATCTGACATGTTTTCAACATTAATTTTAAAGGAATACGGACAGTATGTAATTTTAATGATGCAACGATGTAGAGCTGATGGTTCAAAATTGGAAACTTTAATAAAGAAGTTTACAGGACAGCAATTATCAATTTCAGGAAAAACTTTTGTAACTGTTGCAATCATTTTCCATGAAGGACCTACTGTTACTTCTGGACATTACACAGTTTATCTTAAATGTGAAAAAGGCTGGACACTGTGTAATGATTCCCAATTGGTTTTTAAGCAACGTTTGCCTTTTGATTTAGCAAATTCCTATCTAATCTTCCTGAAACCTAAATTTTAGAGAGACTTGGCAAAATCTGGACAAAACAATTTTACCATTTTATTGGATTACCATTGGAATTTTCAAAAAAAGATTTTTTAAATTATCATTTGGCCTAATGGAAAGATAACCAATTGTAATGTGGACTTTTATAATTTTTTATGAAACTTTCAAAAACCAAAAATTTAGATAAATTGATAACATCTGCACAATTCAAATTTTGGAATGATATTGGAGTGCCATTTGAAATTTTTTCAAAAAAGATTTTTAAAATTACTATTTGGCCATGCGGAAAAGTAACCAATTCTATTGTGGACTTAATAAATTATTAATAAATCTTTCGGGAACCAAAATGTTACAGAGAATCGGTGAGATCTGTACAAATTTAACTTTAGAATTTTATTGGATTACCATTGGAAATTTAATCAAAAAAGAATTTTAAAATTACTATTTGGCCTAAAGGAAATGGAATCAGATGTATTGTGGAGTTATTTGAGATATAATATTGTGATTATACTTCTGAAACAAAAATATCAGACGGTATTTTAAAGAAATAAGTATTGTTTTTAGATGATATTTTTTTAGAATATTATGCATTTCTATAATGTTAAGTTTAAGTGAGAAGAGATTCTGGGCTTTTTTAATACAATCTTTGAGATTGTTATTTTTTTTTTGCCCGCTGTTAAATGATGAATGCAATTGCTTTCACAATTTATAGTGAAATGCAATATATTGTGAAAACAGCAAAAAAAGGCAAAATTTTTTTTTGATAAATATGTAAATATGTGTACTGTATTATAAAATGTTTTAAAAAATATTAATACTTTTTTCTTTTTTTTCAGATTGATATAGAAAATTTACGAAAACTAGAACCATTTTTAAAGCAATTTTTTAAAAAAATAAATGAATAAATATTTTTTTGAGTGGGTATGGTAAGTCACCAATATCATGGTTCCTTTTTTTCTACTTCTCTACAATCACATTTTCAGTTTTTAATTGTAGTCTCTCAAAAAAAATAAAAAAATTTAAAAAACCTTGGGTGCGCGCAGGGTGCGCGCACCTCAAAAAAATTTCAAAAAAAAACATCAAAAAAAAAAATTTGTTTGGTTTAGTTTATAAGTGGCTCTTAAAAGAGCCCTTGAGTTAATGGAGGGAAACAGGAAGAGAAAAACGCAAAAAAAGAAAAAACATCTATGGCCTAGTGCACGGATGCGCATCAAATTTTCTCTGAAGGAGATCAAGACTGGTCTCCCCCACAGAAATAAAAGAACCGCAATCAGTGCACCGTGTAGACAACCTCGCCAAACAAGGTGGACCAACAAGAGGTATAGAAACAGGTGAAGGCACCATCGCAGCTGAAGTGCTCCCCTGAGCTGCCGAAGATGTGCTCGGCTGAGCTGCTGCTGATGTCGTCGGCTGAGCAGGTGGAGGGTTTTCTCCAGAAGCTCGACGAAAAGTTACTGGATGCATTTTGTAAACATGTCTCAACATAGTGTGAATGCTAAAAGAATATTTCTTGTTAGGATTCCCACGAGATAAGACTTTTTCACAAAGTAGACATGTAACTTTCGGTGCATTTACCTTTTTCTGACCTTCTGGAAAAGAGAAAAACTGCCATATAAAGCTGTCTTTCTGCTTCCTGTTCCTCTGCCTCTCAAGAGTGTCCTGGTCACTGTCTGAAGTAGGTTGCTGTTCAGCCATTGTCTCTCAACAACAGAATAGCTCCTTCTCCAAAGGAATCAGAACTAATAATGAGGGGAGTAGGGGTGGTTTGGGAAGAATCTGGAACAGAAAGTACTTCAAACCAATCAAAAGTGATGATTCTTGATCACATGACTTGCCATGAGGGGATTGGGTGTGGTATTGAAACAATTAGAAACTGAAAGTAATGATAACCAATAAGAAATATTGTTTTATTATGTATAAACCCGAGGAGCGCGCACTGCGCAAGCTCCGAGCGCGCACCCCGTGATGACATATGCACGAACGCATAAGCGCGCAGGTGCATACGTCATATGCGCGTACCTAGCGCGCATACGTTGAACACGCGTATACGAAATAGTACTAGGAGCGCGCTCAGAGCGCGCACCCCAAGAATTTATATAAAAAAAAAAAAAAAAGTGGACATAAAATAATTTAAAAAATTAAAATAAAAAAAAAAATTATCCTAATTGAATTTTTTAAAAAAATAATTTAAAAAAAAGATACAGATAATATATAAATGAATATATAGTAATTTTATTTTAATAAAAAAAATATCTTTAATTAAAAATACATAACTTAGCATATAAAAAACCGTACAAATTCACTGAAAAAAACCAAAGGTTTCAAAAACGTTATAGTTAGGAATTAGCATTTAAAAAACCTTGCAAATTCACTGAAAAAACCATAGGTTTCACACACGTTATAGTTAGGAATTAGCATTTAAAAAACCTTGCAAATTCAATGAAAAAACCAAAGGTTTCACACATGTTATAGTTAGCTGGACATTTCACTCGTAAAAAACCAATGAAATTCCCCCGTTATAGTTAGTTCAGCTAACTATAACTCGCGCGCCCGCAATGCACTGCTAATGACGTCACATATTACATCACTCATGACATGGTCAGTGACATCACTCATGACATCACTGATGACATCTCAAATGACATCACTGATGACATCACTGATGACATCATCCAGTGAATGTGTGTGTTTCTGAAAATAAAATATGTTTTATATATGTATACCTCAAGGTCGATGGAAGAATAAATGGGTATATAAGTGTCTAAATGGATGATTTGTTTTTGAAAAATTGATTGTGTAACTGACTGATTAAGTGTATCATAGTGAATACATGGCTTAGTGAGTAATGTTTAAATATGTAAATATCTGTATCAGTCTCTCACTTTGTGTATAAGTGGCTGCATGGGTTGGTGAGTAGCTACATGGGTGTGTATATTGGTTATTAGTTGGTTTTATGAGTATCAGTCTGAGTGTCTGCATGGTTCGGTGGGGGTATTACGTAGTGCATAGGTGCATGAATGAGTGACTCACTCTTTGTATGTGTTGAAGACAGCATGTGTGCAGGACTCTATGGGTGGATGAGTGAGTGTATGGGTGTGTTAGTGGGTGAATGACTGTCTCAATAGTGTCTTTATGAGTAACTACATATGCTTTAAACTAGTATATGTGACTATTGGTGTATATAAGCGAGTATATGTGAGAGTGAGAGATTGAAAGAGTTCCTGTATGAATAAGTATGTGTTTCTATAAGTGATTGTTTAAAAGACTAAGTATGTGTAAGTTTCCGTAGAAGTAAGTGTGGTGGTGTGTGTATAACTGTATATGCAAGTAAATGGATGTTTGATTCTTTATTAGCATGAGTGACTATGTGTGTGAGTAACTCTATGGATGAGTGGCATTGTGTAACAGGATGTATAGGTGTATGAGTTCATATGATGAGTGAGTACATGTATGAGTGACTGTATAGGACTGTTGGTGAATGAGTGGATGTGTATGTGGATCTTAGAATTACTGTATAGGTTGTTGTAACTGGTATTGGTATGTCCATTGTTTTTAAAATTTTAATTTCTATTTTTGAATGTGTGTATCAAAGGTTATATTAGGGGAAGAGGTGGTCTGCCACTCTATCACAAGGATGATGTCATCAGTGATGTCATCAGTGATGTCATTTGAGATGTCATCAGTGATGTCATGAGTGATGTCACTGACCATGTCATGAGTGATGTAATATGTGACGTCATCAGCAGTGCATTGCGGGCGCGCGAGTTATAGTTAGCTGAACTAACTATAACGGGGGAATTTCATTGGTTTTTTACGAGTGAAATGTCCAGCTAACTATAACATGTGTGAAACCTTTGGTTTTTTCATTGAATTTGCAAGGTTTTTTAAATGCTAATTCCTAACTATAACGTGTGTGAAACCTATGGTTTTTTCAGTGAATATATATATATATATATATTAAAAAACCATAGGTTTCACACATGTTATAGTTAGGTGGATATTTCACTCGTAAAAAACCAATGAAATTCCCCCGTTATAGTTAGTTCAGATAACTATAACTCGCGCGCCCGCAATCCTGCTCATGACGTCACATATTACATCACTCATGACATGGTCAGTGGCATCACTCATGACATCACTGATGACATCATGCTTGTGATAGAGTGGCGGTCGCGCGAGTTATAGTTATCTGAGGGCTCCGCTCAGCTCCTAACCTGAAAGTCTCGGGGTGATTCGTCAAGCGGGAGCTGAGAAAAAAGGGGGGTCCCAAAACGCGTTTTCCCCATGCATTTTCCCATAGGACCTTTAGTCGAAGGTACAGCCCGAACGGCTGAACAGAATTACTTGAAATTTGGCAAAGAGGTAGTCCTCAGGTCAGGCATGTGCCTTTTGCATATATGGTGTCAATCTGTTCAGTAGTTCCTGAGAAAATCAAAAGTAAAATCACATATATATCTGGGCAGAGCCTAACCACACATCTCACCGTGAGATCTGATTGGCTGTCAGCACTTCATCCAAGAAGTGTTGGCAGCCATCTTGGGACCAATATACATGATAGCACCTCATTAAAAAGCATTGCAGTTAATAGAAGGTTTTAAGACTTTAGTTACATTATAAATCATTTGTTGATGGTACTGCTGGAGCAGAGTTTTCTATTGAAAATTTATTGAGATTTAAACTCCAGTTTATGTTGTTTGTCATGATTAAAATTACTAATTTATAATCATTAATTATTAACTTTGTTAGAAGTCTTGACTAATCAACATTGCTAATGAGAGGAAATTACACGCGGGAATGCATATATGTTGCTTTATTAATACGTGAACTAAATTGATGAGCGAATTAATTAGATATGTGTGGTTAATGTGTTATTTTGTTATTTGTTTAAAGCGCAAACGCTTTTAAAATAACGTGCTCTAATGCTTCTTTGTGTTGCAGACAGCTAGGTAATTACATACACATAAGGGTATTAGTGGGGATTAACACTGTATAGTCATTATGATGTGGTAATGTTGTTTTGTGTTTCTTTTAATTAAGATGGTCCGTTTTGGCCTAAACCAAGATGGCCGCTATTTACAGCCTGCACTCGAGTGACTGAAATGTGACGAGAGGCCTTGCTGAACATGGTTGGAAGTCACCTGACCACAGCCTCTGTCTGAATTAAAAGTTTCCGTGAGGACAGCAGCTCCAGGCTTGCTTCCAATTGCCCTTGGAAAAGAATAAAGCCACAATGAACTGTGATAAACCTGCAGTGGCTTCACTATGGTACCAAGGAAGAGCATTCATGAATGTATCGTTTCCCTAGCTAGAGTTTCCTTCTTCCGTGTTTTTATTTTTGTGATTTTTCTGAGCGGAGGTTTTTCTAAATGTTGCCAGATAACATTCTTTCCTGCCCGCTCTGCTCAGCGACTCAACGGACGTTCAGAGTTTGTTTGTTACTTTTATTTTGTTAGTTTTGTTATAAATAATGTTAGACTAGAGAGGGTCTAAGGCCACTTCTTCCTGAACCTATGCTCATGAGGATCGATGCTGATCGAGAGGACGGCGACTCGGGAGACTTTACTAAGAGACCTGTCCTGACCCATTTAGCTAGAATAGGAGGTAACTATGAGAATAATGATTTTGCTAATGATTGACTTTCATTTAAACTAATTTAGATAAACAACCATTTGTTTGAATTACGGTGTCGGGTGGTTATTTCTTTGTCATTTATTGAGTTTCAAATGTATTTCCTTATGTTTTAAATCATGACTCAGGACAATATCTTTATGGTCGCATTGACCTCGTTTTAGATGCAGATTGGTTTAGGTTTTCCCTCATATATTCAGTGTGGATAGAGTAATTGAATGAATGTTAGTGTGATGGGCCCTAGTGTATGATGAGTGTATGTGCGTGCAACTGTGGATTTACTCTGTCCGTGGAAGTAGGGAGAATTTATATGCGTCGATCTGCAGCAGTTTCCTGGTAGCAGAGGATGGTTTTTCTTTCCAAGAGAGGTGATTCTTTTTTCTTTCCAAGAGAGGCTTCAAGAGTTACATTGAGAGTCCCAGAGGAGAGATCAGATTCTGTAAGAGTGCCTGAAGTTCCAACAAGCAGTGGAGAGGAAAGAGGAGAAAATTCCACAGAGATTACACCTGAATCAGAGGAGGAGGTTGAAAATCCACTTGAGATTACACCTGAAGAAGTAGGGTCAGTAGAAGATAGAGAGGGACAGATTGCGGAAGACCCCCGAGGAGGTGTAGGGAACATTCCTGATAAGCTAGGTGAAGGGATAAGTAGACAGAAAGAAGATTGCGTGTCGGAGACCCGAGGAGGGACAGAAGCAGGGAAATCTCAATCGGTGGTGGGAAAGACTGTGGAGCAAAAGAAAATTGTTCATGGACAAGAGGCAAATGAAACAGAATCAGATGAGAGTGAGAATGAGAAATCAGAGGGTCGAGTTCTGAGAAAGAGAACTTGGATCGGAGAAAGAAATAATAAAGAAGTGAGACCAAAAAGGGTTGTAAGAGGAGATCTTTGGCCTAACAGGATAAAGAGGCTGAGGTACAGACTGACACGAGCAAGTGCAAGTTCGAGTTCATCGAAGGCTGAACAGGTGAACGAGGTGTCTAGTCAGAATGAAGCAAAAGTTGAAAAACAAAAGGTCTCAAAAGAACCAGAGGAGATCAAAAGAATCAGAAAAACTAACCAGAAGTATAGGTCACCGGAATGGACGTATGTGGCACTGTCTGAAGGTGAAGAGGCAGAAAGTCAAGGATATCCAGAGGGGACCGTACGAGAAGTGGTTGAGGAGAAAACTGTTGGAATCCTGAAAGTTATCTTGACTGACATTGGAGAAAAGTCGGATGCTCAGGATGTTGTTGAAGATCTGATACAATTTGATGTTGCTGAAGAAGAAGTGAAAAGTGATGAAAATCCAAATTGAGTGACCTGAAGGAGTCACTTGGAGAGGAGTGAAAAGAAGAAAATCTAAAATTAGCTGCTTGAAATAATCTAGAGTTCTAGAAATTCAGTAGTGGAGTAGTAGAGGCTAAGTCAAAAGACACTGCCGAAGTAGTAAAAGGGCTAACACAGAAAATAATCAAAGTAGATGTGCCTTCTTGAAAAGATGGTGTAGAATGTGCTGCTGCTGTACTGGATTATTAATGCTATTATGGGGTGTATTACCTTTATTAGTTATTTTTAGAGTCACGATAGACACTTTTGGAATACATGCTGAGAATGTGACTAACATAGAGAAGAGTTTACAGAAAGCAGTTCCGACTGGAAGTAGTAACATTTACATACATAAAGATAGGTCAATTAATGATTTTTCTAGCAATGTTTTTTCGAAGTTGTTGTACGAATATGTAAAGACAATGGAAGTTAGGGATTGCTACGTTTGTATGCAATTACCTGCATCCGTTTCGGAGGGTGTTACTTATCATCATTTACCAGCTACGTATGGAATTTCATGTAGTGTGTTAAGTAGTGTTTTCTATTTGTTAGGGAAAATAGATTATGAGATGTCTAACAAGGATAACATTTTTGGGCAATTGCCTATGAATAGAAAGCTGAATCCAGCTAAAGAAGCTAACGTCTTTGGTGAGATTTTTATTGAGTCTGAAGAGTTAACTTTAGATTACATTTTTAGAAACAATTTAACATGTAGTTTAAAAGAAGAAGAAAGGGCTTTCCTAGACATGGTAGAGAAAAGGAGAGTAAGCATGCATGAGAAGGCAGGGAAATATAAAATGAGTGAGACAATATGGGATATTGAGATGGGAAAGGAGTTGAGGAATGGGGCAAGTCCAACTTTGGCTTTAGATGCACCACAGAAGGGTAAACTATGCATTACTAGAAGGAAATCCCAATATGATAGCTATTTTGTTGGGACTAGTGAGGGCCATGATACATACTTTATTGCAACCGGATGGGGATTTAAAGGTGGAGAAGATCCAGTTTTCCCGGGAGTGTATTATATTTGTGGGAATAAGGCTTATTACAGGTTGCCTGACCATTGGTATGGCACGTGTTATGTGGGCCTGGTCTTTCCAAAGATTTTTCATATAGATAAGATAGAAGATATAGAGCACATTAATCTACTAACACGCTTTAAGAGAGAAACTTGGTCAGAAATTGTAGGTGATATTTTTGGAGCTTTAATTCCAGCAGTGGGAATTTCTTTAAATGCATATGGAATTCGGAAACTGTCAACAGTGGTGGATCGCTTATCGACAAGTACCGCTGGAGGGTTTCTTTTGGTAAATACGGAGATGATTGCGGTACGTGCCATGTCTATGCAAAATCGACTTGCCCTTGATATTCTATTGGCCAAAGAGGGTGGAGTCTGTGGAATGCTGAAAGTTCAACATTGTTGCACTTACATTCCTGACGAAAGTAAAGATCTAAAGGTCTATATCAAAAATATTACTGATTTGCATGAAGAACTAGTACCACTGGAAGCTGAAAGTATCTGGACTAAAATAGCTAATAAGATAGTTGCTGTTAAGAGTTTTTTTGCTAAGACAGGTAGTACTATTATTGGTAAAATATTATTTCCTTTGACATGTGTAATTGTTGCTTTATTGATACTAAGATTGGGGTGTTTGTGTTGTAAAAACAGGGGAGGGAAAAAGAGAATAATTAGGGGAAATACTGCAAAGAAACAAAAGAGATCAAAGAGGGACCCACGAGAAATAGAATTAGAAGAATTGAGGGAGAGTGTTTACTTGGAGTCGAAGAGGGATGATGAGAGAGAATCTGGTGTTTAATGTTGTGTCATAAAAGACATTTTCAATTTCTCCTAAATTGGGACTAAATTTTTTTATTTTTTTGGTTGGTTTTTGTGGTGATATATATCACCAAAGGGGAGATTGCTGGAGCAGAGTTTTCTATTGAAAATTTATTGAGATTTAAACTCCAGTTTATGTTGTTTGTCATGATTAAAATTACTAATTTATAATCATTAATTATTAACTTTGTTAGAAGTCTTGACTAATCAACATTACTAATGAGAGGAAATTACACGCGGGAATGCATATATGTTGCTTTATTAATACGTGAACTAAATTGATGAGCGAATTAATTAGATATGTGTGGTTAATGTGTTATTTTGTTATTTGTTTAAAGCGCAAACGCTTTTAAAATAACGTGCTCTAATGCTTCTTTGTGTTGCAGACAGCTAGGTAATTACATACACATAAGGGTATTAGTGGGGATTAACACTGTATAGTCATTATGATGTGGTAATGTTGTTTTGTGTTTCTTTTAATTAAGATGGTCCGTTTTGGCCTAAACCAAGATGGCCGCTATTTACAGCCTGCACTCGAGTGACTGAAATGTGACGAGAGGCCTTGCTGAACATGGTTGGAAGTAACCTGATCACAGCCTCTGTCTGAATTAAACGTTTCCGTGAGGACAGCAGCTCCAGGCTTGCTTCCAATTGCCCTTGGAAAAGAATAAAGCCACAATGAACTGTGATAAACCTGCAGTGGCTTCACTATGGTACCAAGGAAGAGCATTCATGAATGTATCGTTTCCCTAGCTAGAGTTTCCTTCTTCCGTGTTTTTATTTTTGTGATTTTTCTGAGCGGAGGTTTTTCTAAATGTTGCCAGATAACATTCTTTCCTGCCCGCTCTGCTCAGCGACTCAACGGACGTTCAGAGTTTGTTTGTTACTTTTATTTTGTTAGTTTTGTTATAAATAATGTTAGACTAGAGAGGGTCTAAGGCCACTTCTTCCTGAACCTATGCTCATGAGGATCGATGCTGATCGAGAGGACGGCGTCTCGGGAGACTTTACTAAGAGACCTGTCCTGACCCATTTAGCTAGAATAGGAGGTAACTATGAGAATAATGATTTTGCTAATGATTGACTTTCATTTAAACTAATTTAGATGAACAACCATTTGTTTGAATTACAGTGTCGGGTGGTTATTTCTTTGTCATTTATTGAGTTTCAAATGTATTTCCTTATGTTTTAAATCATGACTCAGGACAATATCTTTATGGTCGCATTGACCTCGTTTTAGATGCAGATTGGTTTAGGTTTTCCCTCATATATTCAGTGTGGATAGAGTAATTGAATGAATGTTAGTGTGATGGGCCCTAGCGTATGATGAGTGTATGTGCGTGCAACTGTGGATTTACTCTGTCCGTGGAAGTAGGGAGAATTTATATGCGTCGATCTGCAGCAGTACCATACTCATTTTAGGAATTGTGGTGTGTTCTATGGTGATTTTACCATGTGAAAAAGCCTTCTGCTGTGATATCATGAATCATGTTTGAGAGAAAACTATTTTCTCATGCTTTTCCCACAGAGGTTTGGAAGGTGATCTATAAGCTAAACTGAGAGCATATTTTCTGTAAATTCCCATTATCTTTCTCAGTCATGTGAGAATGAAGTCTGACATTCTCAGTAAAATATGTACATCCAACAAGGGCAGAGACTGTCAGTTGATTCCTTTGTGTTCTACTGCAGCTTCCCAGAGTGCTCTAAAGAACAACTAGAGCGCTAACAGTCCTACTTATGACAAACGTATGGCACACTTGAAGCCATCTTGGTTGGAATAAAGTGGTAACTCTTAAAACATTTAATTTAAAAAGGAACAAAACGAGGGGGTTCATTTTGCCATAGAAAGTATGATTAGTGCTGCAGAAAGAAAAATTAGGGCACATTTTGAGTGACTTCTCAAATCCTCTTCTATTTCATGAAAAAATTCTGACATGCAGACTGAAACATGCACTTTCAATACCAGCAGCAGACTTCCCTGGTGAGCAGTAGCTTTACTACAGTGATCTAATAAGCAACTAGAGTGCTAACATTCTGAATTTATGGCAAATGTGTGACACATCTGAATGCCTTCTTGATGGAATCAAAGTAAAAAACTGAAAGTATTTCCTACTGAGGAGACTGTAGTAAATGAGGAAATTAGGAAACATCATAACAAATAAGTCTCCCAAAATGGCCACCAGAGACAAAAGAGCCCAAATGTAGCCCAAATATCACCCAGATGTAGCCCAAGTATAGCCCAATGACAGAATGTCCCAGAGTGTTCTAGTGAACAACTAGAGCGCTAACAGTCTTACTTATGACAAAAGAATGGCACACCTGAAGCCATCTTGATTGGAATAAAGTGGTAACACTTAAAACATTTAATTTACAAAGGAACAAAATGAGGGGGTTCATTTTGCCATAGATATTATGATTAGTTCTGCAGAAAGAAAAATTAGGGCACATTTTGAATTCTCAAATCCTCTTCTATTTCTTAAAAAAATTCTGACATGCAGACTGAAACATGCATTTTGAATACCAGCAGCAGACTTCCCTGGTGAGCAGTAGTTTTACTACAGTGATCTAATGAGCAACTAGAGTGCTAACATTCATAATTTATGGCAAATGAGTGACACATCTGAATGCCTTCTTGATGGAACCAAAATAAAAAACTGAAAGTATTGCCACTGAGGAGACTTCAGTAAATAAGGAAATTAGGAAACTTCATAACAAATAAATCTCCAAGATGTCCACCAGAGACAAAAGAGCCCAAATGTAGCCCAAATATCACCCAGATGTAGCCCAAGTATAGCCCAATGACAGAATGTCCCAGAGTGTTCTTAAGAACAACTAGAGCACTTACTGTCTTACTTATGACAAAAGTATGGCACACCTGAGGCCATCTTGATTGGAATTAACTGGTAACACTTAAAACATTTAATTTAAAAAGGAACACAATGAGGGGGTTTATTTTGCCATAGAAATTATGATTAGTGCTGAAGAAAGAAAAATTAGGGCACATTTTGAGTGACTTCTCAAATCCTCTTCTATTCCATTAAAAAAATTCTGATATGCAGACTGAAACATGCACTTTTAATACCAGCAGCAGACTTCCGTGGTGAGCAGTAGCTTTACTACAGTGATCTAATGAGCAACTAGAGTGCTAACATTCAGAATTTATGGCAAATGTGTGACATATCTGAATACCTTCTTGATGGAATCAAAGTAAAAAACTGAAAGCATTTCCTACTGAGGAGACTGCAGTAAATGAGGAAATTAGGAAACTTCATAACAAATAAATCTCCCAAGATGGCCACCAGAGACAAAAGAGCCCAAATGCAGCACAAATATCACCCAGATGTAGCCCACATGTAGCCCAATGACAGAAGTGTGCAAAACACTTATTTTTTGTGTATTTGCAGTTTTATATAGTGCAGACTTGTCAGGTATTGGAGTGCTTTACATGAGCATTGGTTACATCACACAAGATCAAATTCATTTTGGTTGTAGACATGGGGAGATTAAATGATTTGACCAGAATCACAGAATGTTGAGCTGAAGCAGAAACTCCAACCTGGTTCCCCAGTTGCAAAGTCTGCAGCTCTGGAAGTAACACCACATCCTCTCCCCTAGGTGCAGCATTTAATCAAGTGGTCAACTGGATAAAAAAACATAAAGATTACAAATAATTTAAAAGTTCTTTGTCGCTATTTGAAAAGTCAGAAAATATGTCCTCATTTTAGTTTTTTAGAGCTCTAACCATAATTTTGATGCAAATAAGACCCTCTCATATATGAAATTTCTAAAGGAAATACTCTAGGTATTACAGTTTTGATTACATCAAGATGACATCAGGCGTTCCACACTTTTGTAATAAATATAGAATGTTAGCAATCTAGTTGTTCATTGGGATACTGTTGAGAGGCAGAGACCAGGGGCACGGACTCTGAAAATTGAAGGCAGGTAGGAGTGTGCAGATGCAACAATTTGACCACACTGGGCAGGCAGGAAGGGCAGTGGGAGCACAACAGACTATGGAGGGCAGTGGAAAGGGGGGCAGGGGCAACAAACCAACAATACAGGACTGGCAAGAGAGGCTGTGGCAATATAATAGACCACTGTGGGCAGAAGGAAGAGGCAGTGGTAGTACAACCATACATGCCAACAGACCCGTTTCAGCCAGGAAACATCCAATGTTTTTAAGCTCAAATGGTCTTTATTTGATCTGTCTCCTGTCTATAATCTCCTCTTTTTCAATGTAACTCAAAGGGGAAAATCAATACCCCAGTTTTTTTTTCAAAATCTCCCTCTTACCAAGTTCAAAATGTTCACAAGTATGGTACATTGGATCATGGTAGGCAGGAGGAATTGGGATAGGGACATGGACTCGGATAACAGAGGACAGGAGGGACATGGAGAGGTGCACCAAACTGACCCTACAGGGTAGGCATCAGGGTTTGCAGCAGCACAATACACCACACAGCGCATGCGGGACGGGAGTGCAGCACAACAATCCATAGAAAGCAATAGGGAGGGGACAGGACCATGCACATGGACAACAGAGAACAGAAGGGAAAGAGGCAATGGTAGTTAGCTGACCACAATGGACAGACAGGAGAGAAAGCTGCAGCATAACAGACCATAAAGGGCAGGAGGGACGGATCAGGGGCATTACAATGGAACAGACAAGCCAGGAGGGAGGGAATAGGGGTCTGCACATGGAAACAGAGGGCTGGGGGCAAGGGGGCAGGGCAGGAGCAGAAAGATGACCATGGAGGTCAGGCAGGTTGGGCACTAGAAACAAGACACACCATGGAGAGCAACAATGAGACTATGATGGCATACACACAGACCATGGAGGGAAGGTGGGAGGGGGTCAGGGGCAGCTAGCTGACCACACAGGGAAGGTGGGAGGGGCCATGGCAGCACAGAAGACCATGCATGGCAAGCGGGAGGGTTAGTGGCAGCACAATGGCTATGATGGGCAAGAAGGAGGGTGCAGGAGCATGCATAAAGGACCATGGAGGATAGAAGGGAGGGTCAGGACCTGGGCACAGACAAGAGAGTTCAGGGGAAGGGGCCTCACAACAGACCGCACGGGGCAGGCAGGAGGATCAGTTGCTGCACAACAGACCAGGGAGGGCAGAAGGGTGTGGCAGTAAAATGAACCATGGAGGACAGGAGGAAGGGGATAGGGGAATGGCATGTGGACAGGCAAGGTGGAGGTGGTAGGGACAGGTTACAGTCATCTGACAATGCTAGGCAGGTGGGAGGGGAGTGCAGCTCAACAGAACACTCAGAGTAGATAGGAGTGGCAGGTCCATGGAACATGGTGGGCAAAAAGGATGGAGCAGGGGCATGCACAAAGAGGGCAGGGGGAAGGAGAATAGGGGCAGCAAGCTAAGCACAGAGGCTAAGCAGGAGGTCAATGATGGGCCATAGAATTGGGCAATCGAGGGCAGGAGGAGTGGACTGGTACATCATGCTAAATGGAGGGCAGTGGCAGCACATCAGACCATGCATGGCAGGAGGGAGGAGGCTAGTCCGTGAATTCAGACAACAGAGGATAGGGAGGAGGTGGATGGGACAGCAAGCTAGCTGTTCAGAGAAGGTGGGTATTAGGAACTTTATTGTTTTTAAAATGTGTGTCTGTGCGAACTACTAAAATATGAACAAGTATGCAGCATATTCTCACTTTTATTCAGGAAGAAGAGGACGTTTGTGACTGTGACTCCGGGCTCACTTGGCAGAAACTCCCCCTGACCCTCCACCCCCATCGCAAAATGTAATGCCCGTGAAAAGGGTAGGTGGACGCAGTGTTATATAGAACATAGTCCTGGGAGCACGATTGAAAATGAAAACTAGATATAGTATATGGTATAAACTATGCACCAAAAAGTGTGATATAAGATGAACCGGGCGTGAAATATAATATGCAATACATTGTGCGCAATGACAGATTCATTGGAGAGCGCGAGATAGCACAGGCACTAGCGTGTGCTATGCGATATGCGCCTTGGAGTGTAATATGCACAGGGCAGTGTTGTGTAACCTAACTAGTCTCTAAAGTTGTAATATAAAATATGTGCTGGGGAGTGTAACGTTGCATATGCACTGTGACAAAGATATGGATCCCATCTTGTAATATGTATGGCATAGCACTGTGCGTTATAACATAGGCATCGAGGAAGGCACGTTAGATAGGGCAATGTAACCCGTGTGAAGGTCAGTGTGGCATGACATATTCACGGGTTGGTGTTACAGTGCACATGGGCTTGAGAGTGTCATAGCATGCGCACTAGCTGGTGAAATACAACACAGAGGTGTGAGGCACTCGGCGGGCACTGGTGGGTGTAACACAGCATTGGGCTCAGCCAGGAGCACGCTGTGACTCTCAAGTGAGGATTGTCTCCTTTCCAGAGAGTAAAATAAAAAGTATTACACATCCGGCGGTGGATGTGTGTTTTATTAACCGTGAGGGGGGTTTCTTGCATAGTTTGGTCGAATTTTTGTCGAATCTCCTTTGAATGGCTTGGTGTGCGTGTATATTAAATGTGCCCGTCAATAGCTACCCATGTTTGTATAAATAAACGCCAAGGGTGTCTACTTGGAGAGTACCCACCGGCGGGGGCACCGGGATTAGGCACGGTAGGGCGTCAGACACGTCAGAGCTTCACTAGCGGTGTAAATACATTCCATGTGGATTCATTCTATGCATAGTCGCCTTTTAATGAATATCACGCAAATCGTCATGGTGATAGGTACATACGGTTTGTCCAGCATGTCCTAGGTGTTTCTATAAATATATATTTTTTTTAAATAATAAAAAACAAAGGCAGGCCCCAGGGGATGGGGTCCCCGGGGCCATAAGTGGCCTGAGGAGGGGGGCAACGCAGCCCCCTCCTAAAGAATTAAAAAAAAAAAAAAAGGCCATGACCCGGGGGTTGGGGTCCCCGGGGCCGATTAAGGCCTTGGGAGGGCCAAATTTATTTTTTTCAACAAAAAAAGTTAGGGTGCAGGCCCTGGGGGATGGGGTCTCCAGGGCCAGTAAATTAGAAAAAGAAGGGGGCCACACAGCCCTCCTTCTTAAACAAATAAAATAAATAAAAGACCAGCATCACGCCGGAGGCCACACCCCCTCCTTGCAGCACTCTGCAAACGTGCCCCCTGGCCAGTTGTAAGTTGGGGAATTAATTCCCCTTCAATACTGAAGGTCCCTGAGGGCCAACTAGCCCAACAGGTATCTCCAGTATGCGCCAGGGAGCTGCGTTGCAGACAGGTGTTCTGTCACCTCTATGCAACGCAGCTCTGTGGCGCTTACTGGAGGTACCTAGTGGGCTAGTTTGACCCTAGGGACCCTTAGGATTCAAGGGGACTTAATCTTTCAACTTAGAACGGCCACAGGGCGCGTTTACACAGTGGTGAAGTGAGGGGACGAGGCCTGAGGTGACGTGTGCAAACACGCCCTGTGGTGCATTTTAAGTTGGGGAAATAATTCCCTTTCAATCCTGAGGGACCTTGGGGGCCAACTAGCGCACCAGGTGCTTCCAGTAAGCGCCACTGCTCTGCGTTGCAGAGAGGTAGTGCAGGCTGTGCCCCTTTTTACACCTCTCTGCAATGGCGCTTACTGGATGTACCTAGTGGGCTATTTTGCCGGTAGGGATCCTCAGGATTCAAGGGGACTTAATCTCCCAACTTAAAAAACGGCCACAGGGCGTGTTTACACAGTGGGGAAGGGAGGGGACGGGGCCTGAGTTAACGTGTGCAAACAAGCCCTGTGGTGCGTTTTAAGTTGGGGAAATAATTCCCCTTCAATCCTGAGGGACCTTGGGGGCCAACTAGCCCACCAGGTGCTTCCAGTAAGCGCCACTGAGCTGCGTTGCAGAGAGGTGGTCAAGGCCATGCCACTTTTTACACCTCTCTGCAACGCAGCTCTGTGGCGCTTACTGGAGGTACCTAGTGGGCTAGTTGGACCCTAAGGACCCTCAGGATTCAAATGAACTTAATCTCCCAACTAAAAACGGCCACAGGGCGTGTTTACACAGTGGTGAAGGGAGGGGACGGGGCCTGAGTTAACGTGTGCAAACAAGCCCTGTGGTGCGTTTTAAGTTGGGGAAATAATTCCCCTTCAATCCTGAGGGACCTTGGGGGCCAACTAGCCCACCAGGTGCTTCCAGTAAGCGCCACTGAGCTGCGTTGCAGAGAGGTGGTCCAGGCCATGCCACTTTTTACACCTCTCTGCAACGCAGCTCTGTGGCGCTTACTGGAGGTACCTAGTGGGCTAGTTGGACCCTAAGGACCCTCAGGATTCAAATGAACTTAATCTCCCAACTAAAAACGGCCACAGGGCGTGTTTACACAGTGGTGAAGGGAGGGGACGGGGCCTGAGTTAACGTGTGCAAACAAGCCCTGTGGTGCGTTTTAAGTTGGGGAAATAATTCCCCTTAAATCCTGAGGGACCTTGGGGGCCAACTAGCCCACCAGGTGCTTCCAGTAAGCGCCACTGCGCTGCGTTGCAGAGAGGTGGTCTAGGCCGTGCCCCTTTTTACATCTCTCTGCAACGCAGCTCTGTGGCGCTTACTGGAGGTACTGGGGCCTGAGGTGACGTGTGCAAACACGCCCTGTGGCGCGTTTTAAGAGGTAGTTTTAATCCCCTGCCCTATTATATACTAGCGGCTTACAGAGGAGGTCATGCTGATCACAGGGGGACCCCAACGCATAGTGTTCCCTAGTGTATGTAGGTGTTTTCACTGTATTCTGAGTGTCTTTTAACATAGCACTGGCTCTAGGACTGGTTAGTCAGACTCAGTTACCACCAGTATCCGTCTGAAAAAGTTGAGGGTACATGATGATTTTGCAACAAGGCTTCTTTCTGCTCTTCTGTTTGTTTTTTCTGCACGTTATCCTTCTTCCTGCACTTTTCTTCGGCTTTGAGGACTTCTGTTGCTTCTTTCTGCATTTCTTTTTTTTCTTTCTGTGCGTTTTTTCTTCTTTCTTCACATGTCCTATCTCTGTAGGCATAGTTAGAAATTAGCATTTAAAAAACCTTTGAAATTCACCGAAAAAACCATAGGTTTCAGGCACGTTATAGTTTCGAATTAGCATTTAAAAAACCTTAGAAATTCACTGAAAAAACCATAGGTTTCAGGGGCGTTATAGTTAGCTGGACTTTTCACTCGTACAAAACCATTGAAATTCCCCCGTTATAGTTAGTTCAGCTAACTATAACTCGCGCGCCCACAATGCACTGCTGATGACGTCGCATATTACATCACTCATGACATGGTCAGTGACATCACTCATGACATCACTGATGACATCTCAAATGACATCACTGATGACCTCATCCTTGCTGATAGAGTGGCAGACCTCCTCTCCCCCTAATATAACCTTTGATGCACACATTCAAAAATAGAAACTAAAATTTTCAAAACAATGGACATACCAATATCAGTTACAACAACCTATTCAGTAATTCTAAGATCCACATACATATCCACTCATTCACCAACAGTCCTATACAGTCACTCATACATGTACTCACTCATCATATGTACTCATACACCTATACATCCTGTTACACAACGCTACTCATCCATAGAGTTACTCACACACATAGTCACTCATGCTAATAAAGAATCAAACATCCATTTACTTGCATATACAGTTATACACACACCACCACACTTACTTCTACAGAAACTTACACATACTTAGTCTTTTAAACAATCACTTATAGAAACACATACTTATTCATACAGGAACTCTTTCAATCTCTCACTCTCACATATACTCACTTATATACACCAATAGTCACATAAACTAGTTTAAAACATATGTAGTTACTCATAAAGACACTATTGAGACAGTCATTCACTCACTAACACACCCATGCACACACTCATCCGCCCATACAGTCCTGCACACATGCTGTCTTCAACACAAACAGTGAGTCACTCATTCATGCACCTATGCACTACGTAATACCCCCACCGAACCATACTGTCACGTGGTTTTAGGCCACTCCCTATTTACAGTGCTAAGTTAGCTTAATCACGTTAGCTGTTGGAGGACCATCTTGTTGCTTTCGCTGCCTTTGCACCCGACACTGTTGTTACATGTTATTACTTTGAGAAATGCAGACTCGCTCTTGTCTCAAGTGAATGTTATTTATACATCCTTAACAGTTGCTAGTGCCCTTGGTCTGTACATCGAGTAAAGAACTGTTCTAGGACACTAGACGGTGCCGGCTGATTATGTTCAGGGTGATCGTACCACTGTTTAGTCACAACATGCACGCAGCTGCAAATACCAGAAAGTCGAGGGCTTTAATAACACAGCGCAGCATATTGTTAGAGCATTCGATAGAAGAGCTGTTGCAGAGAACACTGAGCTGATCCTGTGATGTGATACACCTGAGCTGATCTATACGGTATGGGGTCCCCTATGCAAGCCTATGAGACCTTCTAATAGTCTAATAATATTTTATTAGTAACTAGAGAAAGGAGGGTGGTTATTTTCCACTGTCATTATAATATGATCGCTCCTTTTATATTCTATGGTATTGTAACAATGTTAATGGTAATGATCTTAACCATTTGTCTACTTATGTTAGCCAAAGTATTGTATAACAGGACTCGAGGTTTATGAATAAATTCTTTAAACTTTACTGTGTCTTAGTTATTCTGTTGTGGACTAATATATATGTGCAAACGGGTATTTCGGGTTCCCACCATTCCTGAGAATAACTAAGTCGCTTGTTCTGGGTTGTCTATACATTGGGACCGCCAAGCTAAATCTCGGATAACGAATGTGACACTAAGCTCGTCGGATAAGGGGTTCTTAGTTCTGAGGGGAGTTTCTGGTACACCACAATTCTCTAAGGTTCTGGTTTCCTGCGCATAGTTCTGTGCATACGCAGAATCCCTACAACATGGCGCACCTAACGTTTGGTCTTAATATCTGAGATGCCTTAGTAGTGCTTTTTATTAGTCCACAACGCCCTCACTCTGGTTTCCGGATAACGGGAGTGACGGCTTAACCTACCTAGGTTTTAGGCTATAGGTTCATTCAAGCCTGATAATAAAAAAGGTTAAACTAATATAAGCCCAAGTGCTACTAAAGATCTCGTTGTATCTTTTATTTTAAGTCCTTATGGCGGTAGAAATTCCCGCTCATAGTAGGGTGTCTCTACGTGCTCATTTGAGGACGTACGGGGTGCCCGATGACGGGATGGCAGTGGTATTTGTCGTGAGTGCAAGTGCTACTTACCCTTATGAGTTGTTTTACTCTTGGGTTACCTTTGAGGCTGTGGAAGACGTTGATAAAACGTTCCACAAATACACTGCTACTCAGGTGCCTCTACATTATACCCCATATATGGCATTAGAAATTCCTATTTCTACCTGGCAACACACTATTTGGTTTAATGGCGCCCTCCCCCACACGGTCACCCCGGCGAGACTGGGTCCTTTGTCTATTGAAGGAGCTACTTGGCCGGTGCTGGCCGGACATACACCTCATCCACGCTACCTGACGGTAGGAGTGGATAGCTTACGTGTACTGCACACGACCCTGATTACGGTCCATAGGGCGTTAGTGCAGTATGTGTCGCGCACTGTACAGGTGGGGGCACCTACAGTTGCGGGACACGGGGCTGATCACCATCATGCGGTTGTGATCAGTCCTGTAATGGTAAACGCGGTTGTTGGCAAGCGCCCCCAGAATAAGGATGAGTATCCTTATTGGCTTGCAGAGAAATTCGATCAACTAGAAGCCGTGTTTCCTAACACTAGTCCTGTGGATAAACACAGGATACTCACTATTACTTTGCCAAAAGAACTAGTCCCAGACATTGTCGATTGTGACAATTGGGGCAAGGTCTTTGCAGCGACCTATTCGAAGTGCTTCGGCACTACGTCTATGTCGGTACTACCTTCCGTTATCAAAAAAGTCCAGGAGGACCATGGGGCGGAAGCAGCTATTGAGTTGGGAATGCGGCTTATCGACAGCTTCGATGTAGTATGTTCCATGATCATGGGAAATCTCAAAGGAGATGCCATGCAGTTTCAAGTAGGAAACATGATGGCGCTTATTGCGGATGAAGATAAGCCGAGGGAGTTTGCAAAAGTTATTGCAAAGGCCTATAGGATGGTTGGACGTAGTGCCCTAGGCGTGAAACCCGTCATCAAGATTCCTGATGTAGTACAGCATACTAAAGTGAGTTTGTCTACAAAAGATGATAAACCCAACTTTCCAAAACAAAATTGGAGAAATAAAAAACAAGATAAACAGCAACAGAAACAGGAGACTCGTCCCGCGTCCCCAGTTCAGGCGTATGTTGAACGCACTTATGATTTACGTGATCGTTCTCGTATTAAGTCGCCTGATAGGTTTCAGGTTCCTGACCAGCGCTCTCCTCGTTCTTCACAGGAATCGGCGGCTTCACACTTTGTTGGAGGAGACCGTGGGAGAGGCAGGAGTGCTCAAGGACGTGACCAACCTCGACAAGCGGACGTAAAAGGCAAGCAGGAGGATTCTGCACGTCCGCGTCCTCCGTTTCAGAAAAAGAAAGTTGCTGCTATCTCAGCGAAGTATGCCTCAGATGGTGCGGACGCAACTTCTGAACATGAAATGGGCTTTGACGCTGCTAGACAGCGCGGCAGAAGTTACAGTAGTGCGGGGAGCACTGCGTCCATTTCTGGAGGCGACAGCAACTAAAATCTATGTAACAGTAGAAACTGCTGATACTCGCGTAGCCCCCCCTGAGAGATTATTTGACATAGTCCTCAATATTGAGGGTGACATACAACGAAAAATTAACGCGGTATTTTGGGATAATCTAACGACCACCTATGATATACTATTGGCGGAGAAAGATTGGCCCCCGGCTTTCGTTCTAAACGCTCCAAGGGGGGAAGAAGTCATTCTTCCTTCTTTTGGACACGTAGTGCCCAAGGAGGAGTCTGAGAAGTTAGCCGAGGAGTGGGCGCGGGTGCTTGCACCTGCGTTGTATCGTAATCAGGTGGGGTGGGATAAAAGTTCTACCCTCCACGAATTTCCATTGCGGTCCGACCCCCAGCCTCAGCCCCAATACCCTATGCGTCGTGAGGCTAGGTCTCACGTCGCGGCTATCCTTGAACAATTGGAATATCAGGGAGTAATTGAAACGTGTGTGTCATCCATGAATAATCCTTTATTCACTGTAACGATGCCTGACGGATCGTACCGCTTAGTTTTGGATTACCGGCACTTAAACTCACACTGCCGGAATTGTGCGGTGCAAAATACCCATAGTTCGGCTCTCGTTGATAGTCTTGTGAGAAAAAGGTTCAAAACCACACTCGACTTGTCCAATGGTTTTTATTGCCATAACATATCCCCTCATAGTTATGAGTGGACCGCTTTTACTTCGGGTGGTAAACAAAAAGTGTTCAAAAGGCTCCCAATGGGCTATAAAAATAGTCCTGGGGTATTTGCTGCCCGTGTGGTCTCTCTCTTAGAGATGGTAGACCCGGAGGCATACTCGTACGTTGATGACATCTACTTGACAGACGACGAGTTGCTTCCACACCTTGCTCGCGTGGACAACATAATTTGTATGTTTGCGGACTTTGGTTACAAGTTTAACTTTAAGAAGTCCCACATTGCCGAGTACACAGTTTTATTCTTGGGGTACGAACTCAACAATGAGGGCCGAGGCTTGGCTCCGCAGTTCCTTGAGAAATGCGCACGCCTTCGTATCCCTACGACACTGAAACAACTTCAATCGTTGCTGGGCTTTCTGAATTTCGGTCGTACCTACATTCCTGAATATGCCCAGCGTATCAAGACATTATATGCCTTGGTGCAACCTACTTTTACCAAATCTTGCTGGCTGCCAGAGCATTCGGCTGCATTGCACTCTTTGCAGTCTGACCTTCTTACTGCGATATATTTACAAACTCGTGATAACCACAAAAACCTAGTCATTAGAATTGTGCCGGGTGCTGAGGGGTTCACGTACTTAACATACAATGAAGGCGACACTGTCCCCATTGCTTACAAATCTCATTTATATACTTCGGCTGAAATGCGTTTCTCCACTGTCGAAAAAGTTTTGACAGCAGTTCAGATGGCAATCCTGAAAGAACGAGCGCTATCACAGGGGAAACGCATGATGGTGGTGACACCATTTCCTGCCCTAGAGGCAGTCACTAAAGCAAGTGTGCCGAATTCTAAAGCTTTGCATCCACGGTGGATACAATGGGCAACCTCCTTAGCCTCGCCTGATGTCGAATACATTTTTGACGCGGGACTTCAGACTCAGGAGAGTTTGGAGTATGAATTAGTTCATCCGGCTCCACTTACATTGCGCCCGTTGGAGGAGTTCCATTGTGTCATATACACTGACGGGTCCGCGCAACCCGCAACTGGATCAAGGCACGCTTATTCAGCGGCTTGCGCAATTGTTGTTGGTACTTTCGTGAATGGTGAATTCGTTCAGGATGCGGTGCATACGCAGACTTTGGGTGATTGTACCGCACAATTGGCGGAGCTTAGAGCTCTGGTGCTTGCACTGGAGTTTGCTGATTATAAAGTCACAACTCTTATAGTGAGTGATTCTTACTATTGTGTACAATCTTACAACGACAATCTGATGTTTTGGATTGCGAATGGATTTCGTGATTCAAAAGGTAGCACAGTGAAGCATAAAACGCTTTGGGCTAGGGTGTCTGAACTAAAATGCAGTCTACCCCTTGTGAGTGTTATTCACACTCTTGGTCACCAACGAGTTGGCGTCCATGCTGTCGGTAACAGTTTGGCTGACGAGGCAGCTAAAACAGCAGTGGCAACATACTTAGTAGCAGCAGTTACAAGATCCAAAAGTAAGATCGATGATGACATCTTGGCAGCTATTGCTGCTTCAGAGACTGGGGAAAACTTCCCTAGAGGTTTCCCTTCTCGATACCATTATCACTTAAGTCCTGATAACGTCCCGTTAGTGAGGATTAATGATGTTGGGGATAGGGTTATTCCCAATTCGGACTGCAGACCTGCATTGGTACAAGCTGCGCACGAGGGTGTTGCGTCAGCGCACGCCGGAGTGTCCGCAACTGTGTCACTGTTGCAACAGCGTTATTGGTGGTACGGTTTGTACAAACATACACGGACTTATGTTCTCAATTGTGGCATTTGCCAACAAATAAAGCCATCTACGGTGGCACGTCCACCACAAACGCAGCTGCACATTTCTAATCAACCACTAGCGTGTGTTTATTTACATCACTGCGGTCCTTTTTCCTCGGACACTGCGTACAAGTATATCTTGGTTGCAGTAGATTCGTGCACACGTTTTCTTTGGGTGTGGCCACACAGGAGTGCTGACGCCAGGACTGTCATCAAAGCATTGCATGTCTTTATAGGGAGTTTTGCATGTGGCACCCTTCACTCTGATCAGGGCCCTGCGTTCGCCTCTAAGGCGTACAAAGAAGCTATGAGAAGTTTGGGGGTCCAAGTCAAATTTTTGTCTCCATATCGGCCTGAGGGCAATAGTGTTGTGGAACGAATGAACCGTGACCTAAAGCAATCATTGACGGCCCGGGTGTTAGGTACTGGCAAAAACTGGCTATCCCATTTGTATGACGTCCAGCGTGCACTTAATAATCTCCCTAGAAGGTCTCTGGGTGGGAGGACCCCGTACATGATGCTTTTCGGAGTTCGAATGTTTGTCCCTGACCTTGAGGGTCTCGACATGGCGGCGGCAGCCGCGCCTTTTGACTTAGATGACCACTGTACTGTCTTACAGAATCTTCAAGAAACAAGAGACACTCTAGCAAAAGAGCACGTATCTTCTGCGACCGAGGCTGGACTACAGATTCCGGTAGTCGGCTGGCTACCCAGAGTTGGTGATCTGGTCCGTGAGAAGGTGGAGAAGAAGAAGGAGTTTGGACCCTCTTATCGTGCACCAGTGCCGGTGCTTGGAGTTGAGGGTACCCGCACAATTGTTTTTCCTCCACTTCCTGGTCACAGAGACAACAGGTACATTTCGGTTGACAATGTCAAGCTACACAGGGTGGCCGATACTCCATAGTCTGACACCTTCAGTTTCTTGCCCTTCAATGATGCGCAGTGCTGTTGTGGTGCGACCATCTGACGTAGTACCTGAGGTTGCCATTGAAATGCAAGTACTTTCTGATTCTGCTGTTCCACCTGCGGATGGTGCTTTACCTGATGATGCTGAATATTCATATCCTACTGTTGTCCCATTGCCCCTTTTGCATTCAACTGACATTGTCCAGTCTAATTCTTCCTTTGGAACTGAATCATTGACTTCCACTGCCCCTTCCAAATTTTCTAAATTTTTTGCCTGGTTCAAGAGACAATTTTTGGTTCCCCCCTGGATTTACATCTGGCTGGTGCTCATTTGCATTTTTTTATTCATGTCCATTGGTTTTGTGGTAGTGTTTTTTAGGTTGATAAATGGACACTACCTGAATGAACGTTCTACAATTAGATTGATTAATGGAACTTTGGCCCCACATTCATCGTCGCACATCATGAAGAGGGACCAGACCTTTGTGAACATCACCGCCTGGCCTGTTCATGATGGAATAGCATGGGATACAGTTAAATTTCAAATTCATGGGCCCACGGAAGTGATAAATGTGCCATCTGTATATCGTGTCTCTATGGGTGATGTGGTTAAGCAAGACATTCGATCTGACGATTGAGATGTTAAAGCTATAGAGACACTGTTTTCTGATTTAAAATACTATGCCGCATTTGATACTGAGGATTTGTATTTGAATAATGAAAACTATGCAGAACAGTTTTGTTATCAACATTATGGCACACATTTTCTTCATAGCTCAACCACATTTCGTAGTTTAGTCAATTTTACGCAGTGGGAACATTGCCCTGCCCCGAAGGTTGGTAGTTCAAAAACAATGGTCGGAAAGTTTTCATATTTTTCAGATTTCAGTGTATCCAATAATGCTTCTTTTTATTTTAAGCTTAAGGACGAACCTGTTTCAAAGGTGCGTTTGACCCACACTAGATTATTGTTTTCCAAGCCCTTTATGGACGATTTGGCAATTGGAGGGTATGACGTTTGGAAACATACTATTGATCTCAAGTCGGTCTGGGGAACTAAATCTTGGCAAGTACAAGGTACAGAAGCTTTACATCGTGCCTGCCTCATCCCAAACCACATGTTGTTTTTAAATTCTACTATTTTTCAGACAACCTGTTTTGGATTGGCTATCTCTAAAAAATTAAATTCCCCCTCGATCCCGGATCTGAGAGCTTATCCTGGTTGGGAAAATCACACAGATCAGTCCCTTACTATGTTGCAGTCTTTAGTTTCTAATTCCACCTTCGATATTAGTGCATTAGACCCTGCAGGTTGGTTAATATGGCAGAAAAGTTCGGATACCTGTCAACGTAGATTTTTGGGGTTAATTCCCGGGTACATACAGGATAGAGTAGACCCACGTTTTCTGTCCTCACACACTGTCACTACTTACTCGGTAGGTAAATTGTGCCAGTCATGGTTGCAACATTCCACATTAGATTCTGTTAAAATTCACTTGTCACGTTTACATGAAAAAGTTGATTTGAATGATTTTGTTAAGGGTCCAGCTTTGGGAAGATCCAAAAGATGGGTGTATGCTGTTTACAACGAAGTATGGAAGTTGTCCCAGATTGAGGCTGCCTCCAGACTCCGTGCTATTGACCAAGCCAATATGGAAAAAGTGTTGGCAGTAATAGATAATAGTATTAATACCTTATCTTCAAGAATATATACATTAGATAACATTGTTTCATCTGTTGTAGATATTGTCCAAGACGATGTGTCGGTTTTATATCATGGTCAAAATCAATTGCGATCGATTATGCAATTTGCTTGGACTTTGCAGACGTTAAAGGCGGGGAAAGTACCATGGGATTACATGAATATTTCGTCTTTATTCCGTCCATTTAATCTGTCAGCAAAACAACAATTCATGTCTATGAAAGATGCAACATATTCGCTACTGCATATAGAAAAATTAGAACCTTTGCCTTTTTCTGTTGCTGAGTCGGATTATGCAGTGTGGCTCGTACATGGAATGGTAACTTTACCAATTTCTATGTATAAGTTTAGTTCGTGCATGAAACATTATGCCTTAGGCAGATTTGAAAAACTTGGTTCTGCCTTCTTGCATGAAGTCTGGTCTCTCCCATTTACATATCGTTGTGAGAGAGACGGCAAAGAGGTTTATTTGAAGGGTGAGGAGTGTACGTCTGCTCCTGATCATTCTGTAGTATGTAGACATATCCAATTACATGGATCGTGTAATATGAATGCCCCTAATTTAGCTTGCGTTTTGAAGGGCATTCCTGTGCCAATTATAACGCCATCATTTACGCTGCTTGCTAATGGTAGTTATCTGCTTCTAAATAGTGAGGCTTGCTGTGGGATGTTAGCAGGAATTCCCTATATTGTTTCAGTTTCACGAAGAGTAGTTTGCTGTAATAACGTGCTTTTCCCACCCCCGCAAGGCCGACTGGATATATCCATCTGGCCGACGATTCCAACCTTGAAAGCAGAGTTCAATAGGATGAGCAGAATAAGGGCTCTTTTGTCTCAAAAGGAGGTTGCGTTGACTTCATCACGAGAAACATTTCTCCTTCAAGTTGCGAACACTCGCACGGAAGTTCAAGCGCTTTTGAATACTGACCTCCCCCTACATTTTGGCACACTAATACACACTATCTTCAATGCTTCTTCTACGACTGGTCTGGTGCACTTTTTTAAAATTGTAGGCTCTGGCCTTGTGACGTCTTTCCAGTCTATCTTTGGTGTAATACCAGCTATTTTTCATTCTATTTTTTCTGGGGTCTTCGGAGGGTTTCCTCTGATACTCGCATTATTTGCTGGCATACTCCTGTTGGTCTGCGCACTACGCTATGGCTGCACGACTTGCGCTACTCGACCACGGATCCAGCATGTTCCATCTGCGTAGCCGGATGTGGGAATCTTATGGAACTCTGCCACTGGCTACCTTGAGTGTCGCTTATGGATTATCCTTCCGATTCCCGTTTTTCACTTGTGTACAGCCTGTCTTTCACTGTCTCGAATGTCCGTTCCAATGGGCTCTGGATATGTGTCTGTCAAACTTGGTGTCACCTGACCTGGATTTTGATCGACTGATGTATCCCTTAGTGGTTCATGAGTTTGACTGTTCTGGAGTCGGGTTTATGGCCTTGGGTGCGGCGCATGGAGTCCTCGGATTATGGGATATCGAGAAAGCAGCAGTTGACTTCCTGGCACGAAGTTACATCGAGATGCCTGCTTCTTGTCCACGTGGAGTGCTTGATGCTCATTTCCCTGTGGAACACGTGTGTTCTTTTTCTTTGCTGAACTGGATGTCCGACAATTTTGCGGATGACTCAAATGATTTTCTACTGGAAGCCGCAGCTGCGTATGCTGCTTATACTTTCCTACATTGACTGACTGATGGCGAGTTTTTTTTTTTTTGCCATCTTTTCACAAACGATCGTTGGCTTCTATGGACGATGGTTTGTGTTTTTACATTTTTTTCTCTTCCTCTAATTTTTCTGAACTCTCATTTCAAGCTCTTTAGTCTGCATCATTGATCTTGAACTCTGCGTTCTGTAAAAATATTCGCCCCTGGTTATACCGTGGTTCGATCAAAGGGGGATGTCACGTGGTTTTAGGCCACTCCCTATTTACAGTGCTAAGTTAGCTTAATCACGTTAGCTGTTGGAGGACCATCTTGTTGCTTTCGCTGCCTTTGCACCCGACACTGTTGTTACATGTTATTACTTTGAGAAATGCAGACTCGCTCTTGTCTCAAGTGAATGTTATTTATACATCCTTAACAGTTGCTAGTGCCCTTGGTCTGTGCATCGAGTAAAGAACTGTTCTAGGACACTAGACGGTGCCGGCTGATTATGTTCAGGGTGATCGTACCACTGTTTAGTCACAACATGCACGCAGCTGCAAATACCAGAAAGTCGAGGGCTTTAATAACACAGCGCAGCATATTGTTAGAGCATTCGATAGAAGAGCTGTTGCAGAGAACACTGAGCTGATCCTGTGATGTGATACACCTGAGCTGATCTATACGGTATGGGGTCCCCTATGCAAGCCTATGAGACCTTCTAATAGTCTAATAATATTTTATTAGTAACTAGAGAAAGGAGGGTGGTTATTTTCCACTGTCATTATAATATGATCGCTCCTTTTATATTCTATGGTATTGTAACAATGTTAATGGTAATGATCTTAACCATTTGTCTACTTATGTTAGCCAAAGTATTGTATAACAGGACTCGAGGTTTATGAATAAATTCTTTAAACTTTACTGTGTCTTAGTTATTCTGTTGTGGACTAATATATATGTGCAAACGGGTATTTCGGGTTCCCACCATTCCTGAGAATAACTAAGTCGCTTGTTCTGGGTTGTCTATACATTGGGACCGCCGAGCTAAATCTCGGATAACGAATGTGACACTAAGCTAGTCGGATAAGGGGTTCTTAGTTCTGAGGGGAGTTTCTGGTACACCACAATTCTCTAAGGTTCTGGTTTCCTGCGCATAGTTCTGTGCATACGCAGAATCCCTACAACAATACAAACACTCAGACACTCATACTGATACTCAAAAAAACAACTAATAACCTATATAGACACTCATGTAGCTACTCACCAACCCTGCAGCCACTTATACACAAAGTGAGAGACTGATACAGATATTTACATATTTAAACATTACTCACTAAGCAATGTATTCACTAAGATACACTTAATCAGTCAGTTATACAATCAATTTTTCAAAAACAAATCATCCATTTAGACACTTATATACCCATTTATTCTTCCATCGACCTTGAGATATACATATGTAAATTTCCGAAAAACACACTTTCACTGGATGATGTCATAAGTGATGTCATCAGTGATGTCATTTGAGATGTCATCAGTGATGTCATGAGTGATGTTACTGACCATGTCATGAGTGATGTAATATGTGACGTCATCAGCAGTGCATTGTGGGCGCGCGAGTTATAGTTAGCTGAACTAACAATAACGGCGGAATTTCAATGGTTTTGTACGAGTGAAAAGTCCAGCTAACTATAACGCCCCTGAAATCTATGGTTTTTTCAGGGAATTTCTAAGATTTTTTAAATGCTAATTCCTAACTATAACGTGCCTAAAACCTATGGTTTTTTCAGTGAATATATATATTACCTACTGGCGGTCGCCAGTAGGTAGTTATAGTTAGGACCACGTTTCCATAGGAAATCCGCAACATTCTATTTTGAATAACTTTGGCACCGGTTGACGAATCCTCATGAATTTTTCAAAATAGGTGGGGCGCTACGCTCCGCTCCTTCCCTGAAAGTCTCGGGGGGATTCGTCAAGCGGGGGCTGAGATAAAAGGGGGGTCCCAAAACGCGTTTTTCCCATGCATTTTTCCATAGGACCTTTAGACACAGCTACAGCCCGAACGGCTGAACAGAATTACTAGAAATTTGGCAGAAAGGTAGTCCTCAGGTCAAGGAAGTGCCTTTTGTAGGTTTGGTGTAAATCTGTTCAGTAGATTATGAGAAAATAGCCTTTAAATCAATATATATATCTGTAAGCGCGCTCCGTGCGCGCTGGGTGCGCGCACCTCGCCGTGCGCAAGCGCAATTCTGATTGGTTGTTAGATCTTAGTAAACATTCGAATCGGTGGAAATCAGGAAGCGGCGGCCGCCATTTTGTCTATCGCATAAAGAGGGGGTGATAAACAAAGGGGGAGAACTTGAAAAGGGGGCAGAGTGGGTAGAAATTGACTCAGTAGGCATTGTAAGGGGGTCAAAGTAGGACCTTGTAGGGCAAAAAAAAAGATTTATATTTTGTTAAAAAATATCGCCGAGTGCGCGCACCCAGCGCGCACCCGGAAAAAAACTTTATTAAACAAATTAAAAAAAAATCGCATTTAAGTGTTTAGATATAAGGTGGCTCTAAAAAGAGCCCTTGTGTTTATTGTTTGTTTTTTGGTACCTACAAGTAAGTACCGATGCAGAGTCTAAGGTTCAAGAGGAAGACTCTGTTGCCTTCATCAGTGAAGTGCACACCATCTCCTCTATAAATGTCTTGCATGTCGTAACGCAAGTTGTTGTGGTAAATGGAACCCATACCATAGTCTCTGAGGAAAGCAGAAATAGATTTGTTGACGTGCTTCCTTGCTTTGTCAATCTGCGGACAAAATTGGTTGGACCAGTTCCACTTTTGCCTTTGGCATATATTAGAATATACAAAGGCAGTTTGTGGAAAAAGCGACATCAATTGCACAAAGGTGTCCTTAATAAGCATTTCCAGACCTACCCCAGTTAAAGTGCCTAGATCATTACCACCACAGTGCACAATAATAAGGTTAGGCTGTGGGAGATGTAGAAAGGTTTTCACCAAAGGCATTAATTGGTGCCACTTTAACCCTCTCTGACCAATCCATTTGATGTCTACATTTGGCAAAGCAAGGTCTCTCACCATACCTCTTTTCTCTGCAAATTTTTCACTCCAGAAGACATAGCTGTGTCCTACAATCCACACTGTGAACATCTTCAAAGGAGATCTGGATGCACTCAGGAGGTGTAATTCAGTAGAATGGGAAAAAGAAATGAAAGACAGTTTGGAAATGGAGGCATACATATTTTTTTATAAAAAAAAAAGAACTGATTGGCTGTTTCATACCATTCTACACTAAAAACTAGGCTGTATGTGTAAATTTATAGAAGCATGTTTTGTATTGGTACAGAAAAATGTGTTACCAAAGAACAGTACTATGGATTTGCTGTAAGGTTTGAAAAGTCAAGCACTCTTGCTCTGTGGAATTGAAACATTGTTTGGCGAACTTCTGACCTAACTCCACACAGCAGTGTTCCATGAGCTGTTGCTATGGTAGCAGGCAGAAGTCAAGTTGGGGGAAGGGTACTAGGCAGAAGTCAAGTTGGGGGAAGGGTACTTTTGGAAAAGGGTTGGTTTTCAACCAATAGAAATGTGTGATTACATTTGAAAAAAAGGGGGAAGCACTGAGATTTGAAACTTACATGTATATGTGTGGAAAAATAGAGGGAAACTTTGCCATTATCTGGTTCTGCTGAGAGGAGAGAGGTGTAGAGAACAGAGATCCTGGCTCTGATAATCTGCTGTTTGAGTGCCACATTTCTATCACAACTAACTAATTTTAAAGGTGAGGTTAGAGTTTGAGAGGAGATGTATATGGTAAATTAAGAAATGAATAATAGAAATGTAATTCTTTTTGTTGAAGTTGTGTTTATTATTTTATGTTTTGGGAGAAATTTAAATGTGAGGAACATGTAAAATAATATGGACTATGTTTTCACGATAAATTAAGGTGTATTGGTATAAAAAAAGAATAGTTTAAGGGTTTGAGGTTGGACTCAGTAATGCAAATACATTCAGCATCACTAAGGCTGGTTGCCCTTGGTGGAATGTAGGCAGTCACCCAGGTTACACATGTTGGGAAATATAGGCAGAGATTTATTGTGTACAACTCTGGTAATTTTATATTTGCATTAGTAGGAAAGAGGGGGAGCGATTTTTTGGTGCAGAAGCAGACTCTTAGCACACACCCAGCTCCTTTCCATGTATAATCATGCACAGTATTTACAAGCGAGTGGGGTTTGAGGTTTCAGTCTGTAATGCAAATACATTCAGCATCACTAAGGCTGGTTGCCCTTGCTGGAGTGTAGGCAGTCACCCAGGATACACATGGTGGTGGTCTGAAAAAGCAGTCTGGACATGGGCTTTTTAAAAAATCTGAAAAGTGGATTCATAATGTGTCAGTCTGTAAAAGTGATTATTACTTGTCAAAAAAAAAGAGCAGTAAGTGTGCTTTCAAATTGGCAAAGAAATTTCGTTTTGTGACTAATGTGAAAACATGACTCTGTGTGCAAATAGGAATTACAGGCAGAGATTTATTGCGTTTTGCTCTGGTGATTTCACAGTTGCATTAGTAGGAAAAAGGGGGAGCGATTTTTTGGTGCAGAAGCAGACTCTTAGCACACACCCAGCTCCATTCCATGTATAATCATGCACAGTATTCACAAGCGAGTGGGGTTTGAGGTTTCAGTCTGTAATGCAAATACATTCAGCATCACTAAGGCTGGTTGCCCTTGCTGGAGTGTAGGCAGTCACCCAGGATACACATGGTGGTGGTCTGAAAAAGCAGTCTGGACATGGGCTTTTTAAAAAATCTGAAAAGTGGATTCATAATGTGTCAGTCTGTAAAAGTGATTATTACTTGTCAAAAAAAAGAGCAGTAAGTGTGCTTTCAAATTGGCAAAGAAATTTCGTTTTGTGACTAATGTGAAAACATGACTCTGTGTGCAAATAGGAATTACAGGCAGAGATTTATTGCGTTTTGCTCTGGTGATTTCACAGTTGCATTAGTAGGAAAAAGGGGGAGCGATTTTTTGGTGCAGAAGCAGACTCTGAGGACACACCCAGCTCCTTTCCATGTATAATCATGCACAGTATTTACAAGTGAGTGGGGTTTGAGGTTTCAGTCTGTAATGCAAATACATTCAGCATCACTAAGGCTGGTTGCCCTTGCTGGAGTGTAGGCAGTCACCCAGGATACACATGGTGGTGGTCTGAAAAAGCAGTCTGGACATGGGCTTTTTAAAAAATCTGAAAAGAGGATTCATAATGTGTCCGTCTGTAAAAGTGATTATTACTTGTCAAAAAAAAAGAGCAGTAAGTGTGCTTTCAAATTGGCAAAGAAATTTCGTTTTGTGACTAATGTGAAAACATGACTCTGTGTGCAAATAGGAATTACAGGCAGAGATTTATTGCGTTTTGCTCTGGTGATTTCACAGTTGCATTAGTAGGAAAAAGGGGGAGCGATTTTTTGGTGCAGAAGCAGACTCTTAGCACACACCCAGCTCCTTTCCATGTATAATCATGCACAGTATTCACAAGCGAGTGGGGTTTGAGGTTTCAGTCTGTAATGCAAATACATTCAGCATCACTAAGGCTGGTTGCCCTTGCTGGAGTGTAGGCAGTCACCCAGGATACACATGGTGGTGGTCTGAAAAAGCAGTCTGGACATGGGCTTTTTAAAAAATCTGAAAAGTGGATTCATAATGTGTCCGTCTGTAAAAGTGATTATTACTTGTCAAAAAAAAAGAGCAGTAAGTGTGCTTTCAAATTGGCAAAGAAATTTCGTTTTGTGACTAATGTGAAAACATGACTCTGTGTGCAAATAGGAATTACAGGCAGAGATTTATTGCGTTTTGCTCCGGTGATTTCACAGTTGCATTAGTAGGAAAAAGGGGGAGCGATTTTTTGGTGCAGAAGCAGACTCTGAGGACACACCCAGCTCCTTTCCATGTATAATCATGCACAGTATTTACAAGCGAGTGGGGTTTGAGGTTTCAGTCTGTAATGCAAATACATTCAGCATCACTAAGGCTGGTTGCCCTTGCTGGAGTGTAGGCAGTCACCCAGGATACACATGGTGGTGGTCTGAAAAAGCAGTCTGGACATGGGCTTTTTAAAAAATCTGAAAAGTGGATTCATAATGTGTCCGTCTGTAAAAGTGATTATTACTTGTCAAAAAAAAGAGCAGTAAGTGTGCTTTCAAATTGGCAAAGAAATTTCGTTTTGTGACTAATGTGAAAACATGACTCTGTGTGCAAATAGGAATTACAGGCAGAGATTTATTGCGTTTTGCTCTGGTGATTTCACAGTTGCATTAGTAGGAAAAAGGGGGAGCGATTTTTTGGTGCAGAAGCAGACTCTTAGCACACACCCAGCTCCTTTCCATGTATAATCATGCACAGTATTCACAAGCGAGTGGGGTTTGAGGTTTCAGTCTGTAATGCAAATACATTCAGCATCACTAAGGCTGGTTGCCCTTGCTGGAGTGTAGGCAGTCACCCAGGATACACATGGTGGTGGTCTGAAAAAGCAGTCTGGACATGGGCTTTTTAAAAAATCTGAAAAGTGGATTCATAATGTGTCCGTCTGTAAAAGTGATTATTACTTGTCAAAAAAAAGAGCAGTAAGTGTGCTTTCAAATTGGCAAAGAAATTTCGTTTTGTGACTAATGTGAAAACATGACTCTGTGTGCAAATAGGAATTACAGGCAGAGATTTATTGCGTTTTGCTCTGGTGATTTCACAGTTGCATTAGTAGGAAAAAGGGGGAGCGATTTTTTGGTGCAGACGCAGACTCTTAGCACACACCCAGCTCCTTTCCATGTATAATCATGCACAGTATTCACAAGCGAGTGGGGTTTGAGGTTTCAGTCTGTAATGCAAATACATTCAGCATCACTAAGGCTGGTTGCCCTTGCTGGAGTGTAGGCAGTCACCCAGGATACACATGGTGGTGGTCTGAAAAAGCAGTCTGGACATGGGCTTTTTAAAAAATCTGAAAAGTGGATTCATAATGTGTCAGTCTGTAAAAGAGATTATTACTTGTCAAAAAAAAAGAGCAGTAAGTGTGCTTTCAAATTGGCAAAGAAATTTCGTTTTGTGACTAATGTGAAAACATGACTCTGTGTGCAAATAGGAATTACAGGCAGAGATTTATTGCGTTTTGCTCTGGTGATTTCACAGTTGCATTAGTAGGAAAAAGGGGGAGCGATTTTTGGGTGCAGAAGCAGACTCTTAGCACACACCCAGCTCCTTTCCATGTATAATCATGCACAGTATTCACAAGCGAGTGGGGTTTGAGGTTTCAGTCTATAATGCAAATACATTCAGGATCACTAAGGCTGGTTGCCCTTGCTGGAGTGTAGGCAGTCACCCAGGATACACATGGTGGTGGTCTGAAAAAGCAGTCTGGACATGGGCTTTTTAAAAAATCTGAAAAGTGGATTCATAATGTGTCAGTCTGTAAAAGTGATTATTACTTGTCAAAAAAAAAGAGCAGTAAGTGTGCTTTCAAATTGGCAAAGAAATTTCGTTTTGTGACTAATGTGAAAACATGACTCTGTGTGCAAATAGGAATTACAGGCAGAGATTTATTGCGTTTTGCTCTGGTGATTTCACAGTTGCATTAGTAGGAAAAAGGGGGAGCGATTTTTTGGTGCAGAAGCAGACTCTTAGCACACACCCAGCTCCTTTCCATGTATAATCATGCACAGTATTTACAAGCGAGTGGGGTTTGAGGTTTCAGTCTGTAATGCAAATACATTCAGCATCACTAAGGCTGGTTGCCCTTGCTGGAGTGTAGGCAGTCACCCAGGATACACATGGTGGTGGTCTGAAAAAGCAGTTTGGACATGTGCTTTTAAAAAAATCTGAAAAGTGGATTTATAATGTGTCAGTCTGTAAAAGTGATTATCACTTGCCAAAAAAAAAGAGCAGTAAGTGTGCTTTCAAATTGGCAAAGAAATTTCGTTTTGTGACTAATGTGAAAAGAAATGTAGTAATATATTTAAATAAAATAAAGGATTTTTTTTTAGTTTTTTTCAGGTATTGCTGAAGAGCAGTGAACAAAATTTAAGATGCCTACAAAATCCAGAGTTAAAAAAACCCAGAAAAAAAACGTATATTTGAAGACAACTGCAGGACCAAAGTTAGTAGAAGATGCTCATGTTGGGAAAAAGAAAAAATCTTCTGGTAAGCAGAAAAAACAATTTCTAAAAAATATATTCAAAAGAAGGAAAAATGTACAAAATGTCTGTACTGGAAAGAATGTTTTGAAAAGAAAAGGACAGGAAAAAATTGAGAATTTAGTTAATGCAAATATACCTTCTGCAACTGAAAAGATTTACATAAACAGAAAAACAGCGTTTAAAGAGATACGTAGAAAAATGTTTCAGAGAAGAGTTATGTCCAATTTGATAAAGGATGTGAAGAAATATAAGCAAAAGAGTAAGTTTTATAAAAGAAAAAAAGAAATTGAAGTCATTGCAGCAAAGGCATTAGAATTAAAAAGGAAACTATTCATTTTAATTTTGAATAGGATGCGTACATTAGACAAAATGGTTAATGTACTGAAATCACATAGCAAAAGGAAAAGAGTAGTGAACAGAACAAACTTTTGTAAAGTGTTTTTAAGAAAGTGGATGCATAGTTCAAGTAGTGAACCTTTTTTTAATGAAGAGAGCTATTTTCAAAGTAATAGTTTGCTGCATGCAGTTGACACCAGAGGTCGTGGTTACGAAGTGACAAATGGTTGCATAATGGAGAAGGAGATAATGGTTCCAAGAGATGAGGTACAAGTGATGGCGGATGAGGCTATGGGGAGACGTCCTAAAGCCCCAGTGTACACTTGGAATTGTAGTAGTATTTGCACTGTGCGTCAGGAATCTATTGACAAATTTCGTGAGTTTCTAAGAGAATATAGTAAAAAAAGTATAAAACAGAAGATTAAGGTGCTTCAAAGTCTGGATCCATGCAGAGTGAGAGAGAATACTGGTTTGCAGGGTCATTCTCTGGCTTGTCTATCTAGAAAAGTGTGTAATAGTGTTTTCCATCATTTTAGGATGCTGGCTGTTCATTACACTGAAATGAGAAAGTTTGTGAGACGGTTGTATTTTGCCAAAAGTCCAGCAATAAAGTTAAATGAATTGAATAGGGCTCTGTTCCGAGGAACGGTATCAGATGTAGAGAAGGTTGTTGATGAAATTCAGGTTTGTTACTTTGGTCCTGAACAAAACAGTGCAGAGAAGGACACATTAAATGAGGAAGAAGTGGAAGAGAATGTAGAACCCTCTGTAAGTAACACATTTAATGATCATATAACAAAATTTGCAATAATCTCTAATGAAAGACCAAATTTTACTTGTATTTGTTGCCGCAGAACTCATTATAGAAAACAAACTAGGAATGTTGATCTCTACAGAAAGAGTGAAAATGAAGATAATTATAAGTGGAAGGATTTTGCCACATATATATTTCTTGAAAATTGTTTTGATTTGGGTGAAGATCAGCGTATTTGTAAATACTGTTACAACAAGTTAGAGGAAAATAGAATGCCGACCAGAGCTGTACATAATAATTTAGAATTGGATGCTATTCCTGCTGAACTTTCTGAATTAAATACATATGAGTCTATACTCATTCAATGTGTTCATCCGTTCCAGACCATAGTACGTATGGAGCCCAAAACTGGTAAATTACCTCCTTCAGATTTACTGAGAGGTTTAAAAGGTAGAGTGGTGTATTTGCCCTTGGATTTGAAAAAAAATATGGAAACTATTGATGCAGATACTTTGGAAACTGAACCATTAATTATTCTGGTTAATGGTGTACCTACAAAGAATAAGAAGATTTGGCAGGAGCTGGTAGATGTGCGGAAAGTACAAAGAGCAAATTTGTATTTGAAAAGGAATAACAAATGGTATGAATCAATTTATATAGAAGAAGAAGAAGAAGAAGATTTACAAGAAGACACAGAAACACCAACTGGACAAATTGAAAAAGTGGACAAGTCAAAGGAAGAAGAAATTTATGAACATTTTAGCATACATCCTCTTCATTCAAAAGAAGTTATGGGAGACAATATTGATCTCTTTCAGATGAAGAAAGCAAAAGGAACTCCCGTGAGTGTATGGGAGGAGAGCTTGGAAGCTCGATGTTTTCCCCAGCTGTTTCCTAAAGGAAAAGGAGGACGATATGATGAACGTCCGGAACAGATTCCAGCTTCTGAGTATCGGACTACAAGACTATATGCTGAAGATCCCAGATTTCGACAAAGTATTCCTTATTTGTTCCATCTTTTATTTGAAAGCGATTTGTCTGCACTGTCTTATGCAGTAAATCACATTTTAAAAAGTGGAGTACATTTACAAAATGTGTCTGCTAAGGATTTTATGGAGAAAGTGCAGCACCGAGATGATCATTTGGAAACACAACTGATCAATCTGATGGCTTGTCAGCGTGGGACAAATGAATATTGGTACCGACGCCATGGTGAATTAAAATGCATGTTACGGAATTTAGGAACACCAACATGGTTCGTTACCCTAAGCTGTGCCGAGTACGCTTGGGATGATTTACTGGATTTTCTACGAGAGGCAAATTCAAACATTAAAAACATCGAATACAAGACAGCAGGAGAACTGTGCTCATTGGATCCAGTTAATGTTTGCAGATATTTCAATCATAGATTTGAGGCTATGATGTCCTTCATCTGCAATAAAAAAAATCCACCTCTTGGAGAAGTAGTAGATTTCTTTTGGAGAAAAGAGTACCAGGCAAGAGGTGCTCCTCATATTCATATGCTGTTGTGGATCAAGGATGCCCCAAAGTTTGGAACAGATACTGATGAAGCAGTGTTATCTTACATTGAAGAATATGCAACATGTGCTATACCAAAAAGCACAGAAGAGAAAAAGTTAAAGGAGCAAGTTTTACGTTTCCAAAGTCATCGGTGTGGAAAGTACTGTCGACGGAAATACAAGAGCAAAGATAAATACTACACTAAATGTCGATTTGGATTTCCTAGACCTGTTCTTTCAAATGGAAGAGTAAACAGTTTTATGTCAGCTGTGAGACATACTATCACAAGAAAATCACCTAAGAATACCTACAACCTAAAAAGAAAAGAAGAATCAAAAAATATAAATGACTACAACCCAGTCATTTTATCCATGTGGAACGCTAACATGGATATACAGTATGTAGCTGACAATTCCATTGCTGTTGCTCGATATGTAACGTCTTACATTACGAAATCAGAAAAAACAGAATTGAAGGAAATGTGGGAAGAGATTTCTCACGAGAAGACTGTCAGTAAGAAGCTGTACAGTTTCAGTTTGAAGATGTTATCGCATCGAGAAATTGGATCCTACGAATGTTCAGATAGGTTATCTTCTGCAAGTCTCTACTCGAAATCAAGAAGAATAATTTGGGCAAGTTTAGGCCTTGCAGCAATGAGAAATCGGGTACTGAAATCTGTTGGAGAAATTGAATATTTGGCCGAGAATGACCCACAAAGTACAGATATTTTGAAATCAAACATGTTGGACACATATTATCCAAAAAGAAGTCAACATCTGGAGAACATGTGTCTCTATGAAGTGCTGCAGAACTACATTTATTCACGGAAAGCCGCAGAAGACATCAACAATGGAAAATATAAAGTCATTGGTGAGGAAGGATGTTTGGTGAAGCAAACAAAAGGAAGTTTGATAAATCACAGGAAGCTGAGTTGCGACACTACTGACAAAAAGGAATTTTACTACTTGGCTCTTTTACAGCTGTTTAAACCATGGCGTTCAGAGGACGAACTACTGGGAGAATTTCAAAGCTATGAAGATTCATTTAATGCTTGCAAAGACAGCATACAATGCAGTACATTCACAACTTATCTGCAAATGTTAAATGAAGAAATTGAACAGGAAACTACAATTGCAGCAGAAGTAGCTAGAGACAGTTCTCAAGACAGCCAAAGTTCAGGAACACTCAGTCAAGATCCCCTAGGACAACCAATCGTTGAAAATGAAGCATCAATAGCCATGAATGAAGTGGAAACGGCTATGAATCAAGCACAAGAAGAATTTATAGACTTACAAAATTTGGAAAGACAACTGAATGAAGAGCAGCAACAAATTTATGAAGAGATCAGAAGCAAAATTGATCACGGATTTCAACATGAAAAAAAGAGTGCTCATGCACATCATTTCATCCAATCAGGATGTATGTAAGTGGACAAGCTGGAACTGGGAAAAGTTTCCTTATAAAAGTCATCAGAAGCTACCTACAGCAAAAAACGGATTCTACTTTGTCTTGTGTGGTTACTGCTCCAACTGGGTTAGCAGCATATAACATAAAAGGAATCACTTTACATCGTTTGCTAATGTTACCAGTGGAGCATGAGAACAAAATACAATACAACAAGCTAACTGGAGAAGCATCCTTGGAAGTTTCAAGAGTATTGAAGAAGATGCAAGTTCTCATTATTGATGAGGTGAGCATGGTATCAAACTTAATGCTTGCCTTTGTGCATTTAAGAATGCAGCAAATTTTGAAGACAGACTATGACATGTTATTTGGTGGAAAACACGTCATAGTTTTTGGAGATCTTTTGCAACTTACTCCAGTTAAAGGACAACCAGTGTTTAATACTGTCACACATGAAGACACGAAGAAGTCATTGGGAAGCATCGGAAATACAAATATTTGGTCCTTCTTTGAGTACAAGGAACTTACTACTAATATGAGGCAAGCAAGCGATGAAGAATATGGAAGTATTCTGAAAGATATCAGAATTGGACTACTCACTGAAGCTGGCAAAAAAGCATTACAGAGTCGGCTGCTACATAATTTATTTCCAAAGGAAGAAATAGTTGCAGAGAAGATATACAAGAACATTGCAGAAAACAAAAGTGTCATCTGCTTAATGCCAACTCTACGTGAATGCTCAATATTCAATGAGGAGCTTTTGAAATTGGAAAAGGAAGAGATCAGGAAATTGGAAGCAGTTGACAAAATTGAGGATGGCAGAATTACTGTCACAGTAACAGGCACACTGAAAAATAAATTGAATTCACTAGAGAAGAACATTTCCAAAACAGCTGGATTAGAAAAAAATCTATATGTTTGCATGAACTGTAGAGTATTTTTAAGGAGAAATTTGGATGTTGAAAAAGGTTTAGTTAATGGAGCTATGGGAAGAGTTGTGGGTTTTATTAATTATCAGAAAAAAGATGGAATTGAATGTTTAAAAATAAAATTTGATCAGATAGAAGAAGTTAAAGACATTTGTCGTTGTACAGTTCGTTTCATGCTTGTGAAAGACTTATATGTACGTAGGAAGCAGTTTCCGTTTTCGCTAGCATATGCTGTAACTATTCACAAGTCTCAAGGATTGACTGTAGATTGTGCATTTGTGAACATTGGTTCAACTGTGTTCAAAGAAGGTACGGCTTATGTAGCTTTGTCACGAGTGAAAACATTATCAGGTTTATTCATGATAGACTTTGATGACTCAAAAGATAGTGCTGATACAAACTGTGTAAAGGAGTATAATAGATTAAGAAGAACCTATGCTCCTCATTTAGGTCAGTATCCTTTATTGGAGAAACGTGTAGTTTCTCGTAAAAGGAGAAATGAGAATATCTGTAATGAAGATGTAGAGAGGAGGAAAAAAAAGAGGAGTGATGTAATTGCAAGCAAAAAGAGTAAGGAAAAAGAAGAACAGGTTGTAGGATGTCATTTTGAAAATAGCTCTGGTGTCAACTGCTACGCTAATGTAGTGCTGAATGTTGCATTTTATCTGGAAAGTTTGCAAGAGCAGATAATAGTAAATCAGGGAAAAAGATTCTGTTCTGAGCTGAGTCTCCTTTTTCAAAAGCTGAGTAATGATAAAACTCAAATAGAAAGTGGTACTGAAATTAGAAAACTTTTAGATGTATGTTCAGGACGAACACAGTTTTCTCAAAATGAACAGCAAGATGCACACGAATTTTTGATGTTTTTTCTTCAAGTACTGGAAGAAGAAGAAGTTGCAATTGATATTTTATTTGGTCTCTCTTATAAATGGGAACATAGTTGTGAAAACTGTTATAATATATGTGGCTCTAATGTTGATAATGAAAGGTTTATTTATTTGACATTGCCAGAGAGTAAAACAGTCACTTTTGCTAAATTAGTTAAAGATGCTAATCATAGCATGCAATGCGGTGAGTGTCAATCTGACATGTTTTCAACATTAATTTTAAAGGAATACGGACAGTATGTAATTTTAATGATGCAACGATGTAGAGCTGATGGTTCAAAATTGGATACTTTAATAAAGAAGTTTACAGGACAGCAATTATCAATTTCAGGAAAAACTTTTGTAACTGTTGCAATAATTTTCCATGAAGGACCTACTGTTACTTCTGGACATTACACAGTTTATCTTAAATGTGAAAAAGGCTGGACACTGTGTAATAATTCCCAATTGGTTTTTAAGCAATGTTTGCCTTTTAATTTAGCAAATTCCTATCTAATCTTCCTGAAACCTAAATTTTAGAGAGACTTGGCAAAATCTGGACAAAACAATTTTACCATTTTATTGGATTACCATTGGAGTTTTCAAAAAAAAGATTTTTTAAATTATCATTTGGCCTAATGGAAAGATAACCAATTGTAATGTGGACTTTTATAATTTTTTATGAAACTTTCAAAAACCAAAAATTTAGATAAAATTGGTAACATCTGCACAATTCAAATTTTGGAATGTTATTGGAGTGCCATTTGAAATTGTTTCAAAAAAGATTTTTAAAATTACTATTTGGCCATGCGGAAAAGTAACCAATTCTATTGTGGACTTAATAAATTATTAATAAATCTTTCGGGAACCAAAATGTTACAGAGAATCGGTGAGATCTGTACAAATTTAACTTTAGAATTTTATTGGATTACCATTGGAAATTTAATCAAAAAAGAATTTTAAAATTACTATTTGGCCTAAAGGAAATGGAATCAGATGTATTGTGGAGTTATTTGAGATATAATATTGTGATTATACTTCTGAAACAAAAATATCAGACGGTATTTTAAAGAAATAAGTATTGTTTTTAGATGATATTTTTTTAGAATATTATGCATTTCTATAATGTTAAGTTTAAGTGAGAAGAGATTCTGGGCTTTTTTAATACAATCTTTGAGATTGTTATTTTTTTTTTGCCCGCTGTTAAATGATGAATGCAATTGCTTTCACAATTTATAGTGAAATGCAATATGTTCTGAAAACAGCAAAAAAAGGCAAAATTTTTTTTTGATAAATATGTAAATATGTGTACTGTATTATAAAATGTTTTAAAAAATATTAATACTTTTTTCTTTTTTTTCAGATTGATATAGAAAATTTACGAAAACTAGAACCATTTTTAAAGCAATTTTTAAAAAAAATATATGAATAAATATTTTTTTGAGTGGGTATTTTTTTGAAATTTTTTTGAGGTGCGCGCACCCTGCGCGCACCTCAAAAAAATTTTAAAAAAAATATCTAAAAAAAAAATTTGTTTGGTTTAGTTTATAAGTGGCTCTTAAAAGAGCCCTTGAGTTAATGGAGGGAAACAGGAAGAGAAAAACGCAAAAAAAGAAAAAACATCTATGGCCTAGTGCACGGATGCGCATCAAATTTTCTCTGAAGGAGATCAAGACTGGTCTCCCCCACAGAAATAAGAGAACCGCAATCAGTGCACCGTGTAGACAACCTCGCCAAACAAGGTGGACCAACAAGAGGTATAGAAACAGGTGAAGGCACCATCGCAGCTGAAGTGCTCCCCTGAGCTGCCGAAGATGTGCTCGGCTGAGCTGCTGCTGATGTCGTCGGCTGAGCAGGTGGAGGGTTTTCTCCAGAAGCTCGACGAAAAGTTACTGGATGCATTTTGTAAACATGTCTCAACATAGTGTGAATGCTAAAAGAATATTTCTTGTTAGGATTCCCACGAGATAAGACTTTTTTACAAAGTAGACATGTAACTTTCGGTGCATTTACCTTTTTCTGACCTTCTGGAAAAGAGAAAAACTGCCATATAAAGCTGTCTTTCTGCTTCCTGTTCCTCTGCCTCTCAAGAGTGTCCTGGTCACTGTCTGAAGTAGGTTGCTGTTCAGCCATTGTCTCTCAACAACAGAATAGCTCCTTCTCCAAAGGAATCAGAACTAATAATGAGGGGAGTAGGTGTGGTTTGGGAAGAATCTGGAACAGAAAGTACTTCAAACCAATCAAAAGTGATGATTCTTGATCACATGACTTGCCATGAGGGGATTGGGTGTGGTATTGAAACAATTAGAAACTGAAAGTAATGATAACCAATAAGAAATATTGTTTTATTATGTATAAACCCGAGGTGCGCGCACTGCGCAAGCTCCGAACGCGCACCCCGTGATGACGTATGCACGAACGCGTAAGCGCGCAGGTGCATACGTCATATGCGCGTACCTAGCGCGCATACGTTGAACACGCGTATACGCGACCGTGATTGCGCATAATTTTAGCGTATGCGGAAGTAAACCGCGTCGAGCGCGTAGGACGCATGCACGCATACGTACGTACGCATACGTACTGGGTGCGCGCACCATGAAGTATATTTGCGTACGTAAATAACGTACGCCGGAATTCATAAAAAACTTACGAAATAGTACTAGGAGCGCGCTCAGAGCGCGCACCCCAAGAATTTATATAAAAAAAAAAAAAAAAAGTGGACATAAAATAATTAAAAAAAATTTAAAAAAAATAAAAATTATCCTAATTGAATTTTTTTAAAAAATAATTTTAAAAAAAGATACAGATAATATATAAATGAATATATAGTAATTTTATTTTAATAAAAAAAATATCTTTAATTAAAAATACATAACTTAGCATATAAAAAACCGTACAAATTCACTGAAAAAACCAAAGGTTTCAAAAACGTTATAGTTAGGAATTAGCATTTAAAAAACCTTGCAAATTCAATGAAAAAACCAAAGGTTTCACACATGTTATAGTTAGCTGGACATTTCACTCGTAAAAAAACAATGAAATTCCCCCGTTATAGTTAGTTCAGCTAACTATAACTCGCGCGCCCGCAATGCACTGCTGATGACGTCACATATTACATCACTCATGACATGGTCAGTGACATCACTCATGACATCACTGATGACATCTCAAATGACATCACTGATGACATCACTGATGACATCATCCAGTGAATGTGTGTGTTTCTGAAAATAAAATATGTTTTATATATGTATACCTCAAGGTCGATGGAAGAATAAATGGGTATATAAGTGTCTAAATGGATGATTTGTTTTTGAAAAATTGATTGTGTAACTGACTGATTAAGTGTATCATAGTGAATACATGGCTTAGTGAGTAATGTTTAAATATGTAAATATCTGTATCAGTCTCTCACTTTGTGTATAAGTGGCTGCATGGGTTGGTGAGTAGCTACATGGGTGTGTATATTGGTTATTAGTTGGTTTTATGAGTATCAGTCTGAGTGTCTGCATGGTTCGGTGGGGGTATTACGTAGTGCATAGGTGCATGAATGAGTGACTCACTCTTTGTATGTGTTGAAGACAGCATGTGTGCAAGACTCTATGGGTGGATGAGTGAGTGTATGGGTGTGTTAGTGGGTGAATGACTGTCTCAATAGTGTCTTTATGAGTAACTACATATGCTTTAAACTAGTATATGTGACTATTGGTGTATATAAGCGAGTATATGTGAGAGTGAGAGATTGAAAGAGTTCCTGTATGAATAAGTATGTGTTTCTATAAGTGATTGTTTAAAAGACTAAGTATGTGTAAGTTTCCGTAGAAGTAAGTGTGGTGGTGTGTGTATAACTGTATATGCAAGTAAATGGATGTTTGATTCTTTATTAGCATGAGTGACTATGTGTGTGAGTAACTCTATGGATGTGTGGCATTGTGTAACAGGATGTATAGGTGTATGAGTACATATGATGAGTGAGTACATGTATGAGTGACTGTATAGGACTGTTGGTGAATGAGTGGATGTGTATGTGGATCTTAGAATTACTGTATAGGTTGTTGTAACTGGTATTGGTATGTCCATTGTTTTTAACATTTTAATTTCTATTTTTGAATGTGTGTATCAAAGGTTATATTAGGGGAAGAGGTGGTCTGCCACTCTATCACAAGGATGATGTCATCAGTGATGTCATCAGTGATGTCATTTGAGATGTCATCAGTGATGTCATGAGTGATGTCACTGACCATGTCATGAGTGATGTAATATGTGACGTCATCAGCAGTGCATTGCGGGCGCGCGAGTTATAGTTAGCTGAACTAACTATAACGGGGGAATTTCATTGGTTTTTTACGAGTGAAATGTCCAGCTAACTATAACATGTGTGAAACCTTTGGTTTTTTCATTGAATTTGCAAGGTTTTTTAAATGCTAATTCCTAACTATAACGTGTGTGAAACCTATGGTTTTTTCAGTGAATTTGCAAGGTTTTTTAAATGCTAATTCCTAACTATAACGTTTTTGAAACCTTTGGTTTTTTCAGTGAATATATATATATATATGTTATGTTATGTTAATTTTAGTTTATATAGCGCTTAATACCTGCAGGTCTCTAAGCGCTGTGAGCAGATCTACGGAAGTTCCAGGAGGGGCTGTATCGCAAGAAGGGGGATTAGGCCCAGGCTTCAATGAATTATAGGGTCTTTAGCTTCTTCCTGGAAGGCAGGAGGCAGCATTCAGAACGAAGCTGACCTGGCAGTCTGTTCCAGAGTTGCAGCATAAGGGTGGAGAAGGCTCGACCACCTTTAGAGGAGTAGTGAAATCGTGGGCATTTTAGAAGGCCCTCCGTGGAGGACCTTAGTGTGCGACAGGGGGTATATATCGCCAGGCGTTCCTTGATGTAATTGGGCGCTTGCCCAAACAAGTCCTTGTGTATAATGCAGAGGCCTTTAAATTTGACCCTCTGCTTGATGGGTAACCAATGCAATTGTTGCATTAGGGGAGTGGCCCGAGTATGCCTGGGTAGTTTGAAGATCAGCCTGGCCGCATCGTTCATTACCACCTGGAGTCTGTGCAGCAATGAGTCTGTTACTCCGATATACAGCGAATTCCCGTAATCAAGCCGGGCACAGGATCAAAGCGGTCACTACTGTCCTCATTGTTGAAAAGGAAAGGATGGGGGGGGGTCATCTCAGCTACCTGAGTAGGCTCACGCAGGTTCCGAAGACGGTGGTGATTTGGTTTGTCAGGGAGAGTTTGGCATCTATCTTGATTCCCAGGCTTTTTACCACCAAAGCTGGTGCAGGGATGACACCCAGCTCGTCTGGCCAGAACTGGGAGTTCCAGGGATTGCTGTCATTAGTGACAGCCAGCACCTCCGTTTTGTCTGGGTTAATCTTAAGTGAGTTAGCGGTCATCCAACTAACCACAAATCTCAAGATATCTTTTACCCGAGCATGGGCTTGAGGACTGATATCTATTTGGACTATGATTTGTGTATCGTCCGCATAGTTGAAGACCTGGCAATTCATCAAGGCGAGCTTCTTAATCAGTGGTCTGAGGTAGATGTTAAACAGGAGGGGGGATAGTGCTTTGTTCCGCAGGGGATCGACCCCCTCTCTGACACCCAGTCCCCCATCTGGAATTTTTGGGTGCGGTCTGTCAGAAATGACTTGATCCATTGGAGGATAGACCCTCCAATGCCGATGTCTTTTATTCTGTCCAAAAGTTGTAAGTGGTTGACCGTGTCGAACGCTGCCGACAGGTCTAGGAGGACTAGGACACATGGCTTTTTATTATCTGCTTTAGTCCTAATTTCATCCAGTACGGATAACATCACCAGCTTCGCACTGTGGTGGGCCCTGAAACCAGCCTGCCTATCCCCAAGCAGATGATGGATCTCCATGAAACTGGAGAGAGTTTGGAGGACATGTTGCTCCATAATGTTTGCCAGGAAAGGCAGCTGAGATATGGGTCTGAAATTCTTCATGTTAGAGACGTCAGATTCTGTCTTTTTAAGAAGGGGGAATACTCTAGCTTCTTTGAACGGTGTGGGAACTTTCCCTGATTCCAGCGAGGGGTTCATCAAGGTCAGGATTTCTTCCTCGATCGCTGGGAGAGCGAGTTTAAAAATCCTCGGTGGACATGGATCTGCCGATGAGCCTGATTTAATTTTTGTTGCGATGCCTCGCAAGGTCTCAAGATCGAGGGGCAGGAAGGAGGAAATCAGCTCAGCCCTATTTTCCTGTGTCTCCACCTCCGCGTTGGGGGTAAGCTTAAAGGGGGAGTTTTTAATGTCAGCTAGGATGTCTTGGACTTTATCCGAAAAGAAGGATAGAAATTTATTACATGTTTCCTGGCTAGACGGCGCAACCGGTACCTGTTTTTGGCTCAATTCCTTAAGGATATATATATATACACACATGTACATATTCTCGACCAACTTCTTTCTTCTGAGGCCCACTGCAGGGCCAGGAAAATTTAAATCTGTGGCAAGCGCAGAACCCATGTGGGGAACAATGTGAAAAAGGCACTGCAAAAATCTGCTGCAAGAAGAAAAAGATGTACTACACATCCCAACATGCAACACACTTGTGACTCACCTGCAAGACCCACTGGAGGCAATTACAATAAATTGCATGTAGGGGAAGTTTCCTTTTGACTTACTGTGCAGACTCAGAAAATGCCTGTGAAAAAGGAGTTTTCACTCCGAAACGCGTAAGGCTCCTTTAATTAAATTGAAGAATGAATGCTGGTTTGCCTTTACTTGGTCTGCTCTGAAGTGCATCTTCGAATGCAGGATGTATTGTGAGAAATATATTACCTTCTGGCGGTCGCCAGTAGGTAGTTATAGTTATGACCAAGTTTCCATAGGAAGAACATTTATTGTTTTGCTTATAACTTTGGCGTCGTTTGATGAATCTTCATGAAATTTTCCAAACTAATTCTTTGTTCATATCAGCTCCTATGTGGGAAGTTTGAGGGTGATTCATCAAGGGGGGGCTGAGACAAAAGGGGGGTCCCAAAATGTGTTTTCTCCATGTTAATTTCCATTGGAAAATTTAGACAAGGCTACAGGTCGAACGGGTGAACAGAATTACCCCAAATTTGGCAGGGAGAAGGGTCTTGATCTAGAAAGCACGCTTTTGTTTATTTGGTGTAAATCCGTTCAGTAGTTTTTGAGAAATATCAAAATTTATAGATATCGATATTTGGGAATTCTGCCATCTTATTGGCTGAGGCGTTACAAGCACAAGCTTGCTGCTTATTGGTTGTGAGCTCTGCGAGCGGTTGAAACTAGAAAGTGTTGGCCGCCATTTTGTGAATCCGTTGAAGCGAGTAAGGGGAAAAGAGGATGAAAAAAGTGGGAAAGAGAAGGGTAGGAGCACTGTAACCTCTGTGGGGTGTTTAGGGTGTGCTATAGACGGGGTGTGAAGCGAAGTATTCACCCCTAGCAGTGTGAAAGTGCTGGGCTACAGAAATTAAGTGAGGTATTGCCTAGAGTCTGATGCTGCTAAAGTGAGCTGGTGCGGGAGTCGGGGATTAAAGCGTGAGTCCAAATTGTGTGTCTTATGCTGTGAAGTCACGTGCCGTGGCCGCTGCACTACACATGTGGAAGTAGTGTCAGCATGTGTTTATACCTACTAGGACGAACTACTGACCCGTACTGGTCTGAAAGACCTGGATTACAGAAAATATGTGAGGTATTGTGTACAGTCTCATGGTGCGAGGCTGAGCTGCTGCCGAACTCGGGGATGAAAGCGTGAGTCAAACAGTGTGCCATATGCTGTGAAGTCATGTGCTCAGGCCGCTATGCCAAATCTGTCCAAGTAGTGTCAGTATGTAGTTATACCTACTAGGAGGAACTTTTGTTTCGAACATTGTAACTTGTGTATGGTGCTTAGGGGGTGTTATACAGGGAGTGCAAAGGTAAATTTGCGCGTATCAAATCAATTTGGTATTTGTAAAGTGCAAACTACTCACTCCTACGGGTCTGATGGCGCTGGGGGCGTAAGCTGAGCTGCTGACGGACTCGGGGTAAAGCCGGTGAACTACTGACCCCTACTGGTCTGAAAGTGCTGGGTAGGGAAATTAAGTGAGGTATTGCCTAGAGTGTCATGCTGCTAAATTGAGCTGCTGCTGGACTCGGGTATGAAACCGTGAGCCTGTGTTTGCTATGCTGTGAAGTCATGTGCTCTGGGCGCTGTGCCACACTTGTCCAACTTGTATATGGTGCTTAGATGGTGCGAAGGTAAATCAATACGGTATTTGTAAAGCGCAAACTACTCACCTCTATGGGGGAGTAGAGGTGGTGATCAAAGCGAGAGCTCTGTGCTGCAAAGTCAGATGGTCTGGCCACTGCGTCACAGCTATGTGGAGAATACATTTTGGCAAGGGTCTGGGAGTTGCCGTAACCTGGCCCTAAAAAAGCAGGCCTAAGTTGTCAGTTATAGGGTGGCTCTAAAAAGAGCCCTTGTGTTGATTGGTTGGAGCGACGTATAAGTGCGGATACACAGCTTCAAGTTATTCAGGAAAACTCGATTTCCGTGATCTGTGAAGTGTACTCCATCACTTCTGTAGATATCAGCCATATCAAAACGTATGTTGTTGTTTTCGATTAACCCCATTTTGTGGTCTCTGAGGTATGCAGACACAGGTTTGTTGAGATTCTTCCTAGATTTTTCAATCTGGGGACAAAATAGTTTTGACAATTTCCACTTCTGTCTTTGGCATATATTGGAATATACAAAGACAGTTTAAGGGAAAAGTGACATCAATTGTCCAAAGGTGTCCTTAATAAGCATTCCAAACCTACCCCAGTCAATGTGCCTAGGTCGTTTCCACCACAGTACACAATCATGAGGTCAGGGTGTTGGAGATGCAAACAGGTTTTAACCAAAGGCAACAATTGGTGCCACTTCAATCCTCTCTGTGCAAACCATTTAATGTCCACATTTTGTAAACCTAGGTCTAAGTCAATACATCTCTGTTCTGCATACCTCTTGCACCAGAAAATATAGCTATGTCCTACGATCCACACTAGCATTTTGAAGGTATGGCTGGAAGGTATGGAAAGATGTCTGAAGCTCATGCAGTTCCTTGGTAGAATAAGAGATATGTTTAAAGATGGGGAACTACTTTTAATTGCCATACATAATGATACGTGATTGGGTGCACATTTGTTTTGTGGAAAAGCATATTTGTGATTGGTTAAGAAAAAGCAGTTTCAACGTGGAGTAAATATCATAGGATAAAAGTTGTCAACTCAACCACACCTGCTACTTGCATTTGGAAGGCACTGTTCGAACTTAAAACAATCGTGAACTTTTAACCTGCACGTGCCGTGAAATGTTCGAGAAAATGTTGCAAAAAAATATGGTTAAGTTTAAAAAGATTGATGAACGTTTAACCTGCACGTATTGTAGAATGTTCTAGAAAGTGTGTTGATAGAATACGTTGCACTTCTGACTTCTATGTGTTGTTGAATATTAAAAAAAACTGTTTATATGGAAAATTAAAAAGAAACCAAGAGAGAGAAGTTTTGAAACCTAAAAGAATCAAGGAACTATTCTAATTTGTTCTTTACATGTATTTATGTGTGGAGCAACACAATTATAAACTGAACAGCACCAGGAAGAAGCAGGGAGTGGGATGACGGGGGGAGATGGGCAGAATGGCAGACATGCACAATTAAGTATAGCACAAGTATAGACAAACAATGGCCAAAATGAAACACACCAACAAGGAGCACAAGTCACACAACTCGCCAACATCACACCAGTGAACGAGCATAAAAGTGAAAACCACGCTGCATTCATAGAGGATGTGTACAAAGGCGGGTCGTTGGTGTTGTGGGATGTCTGCAACCGTGGTCATCATGGATGAGATGCCCAGCATGTGGCACATGGGCGAGTTCGCTGTCTGTTACATTGCAAACAGCTGCTCCTCCCTCCCACGAGCCCCTACACTTTTGTACGGTGCGCTGTTGTATCTCGTGCACTCGTACGGCACACCATTGTAATGCCTATTTGCACATGTGCTGCTGCATTCCAACTACACCATCACAGTGCCGTTTGGAGGTGGTGCATGCCACTTTACAACATCGACTGCTGCGGCCCTTGTGGCAGGCCACACCAGAACACAGAGACATAGTTACCACACTTCCTGTACACGGAGATGTCGGAGACACCCCGTTCCCATTGTCGGATAGGCACACCCCTGCGCTGACCTGTGTACTCTGGCCCAGCACACGCCGGTTGTTAATGCAGGAGGATGTGTGTGTAGCTAGATGTCCAGGCTCACTGCCAACACTGAGGTGATAGCACACTGTGATGTTGCAGGGCTGGTGCCTATCATGCTAACACAATGACCAGAGGGACACACTTGCTCAGATCCGGGTTTGGGGGGTGTTGGCGGTCCCAGAGTTGTTCCGAAGAGTTTTGTGGCCCTCATGGGTATCCCTGTATCATGCTCATTTATTCTATGGCACCTGTGGGTGTTCTGGTGTGGCTCTTGGCTGTGTTCTCTTTCATGGTGCAGGTAGTCGTCCTGCTTAACACGATCAAAAAGCAGATGTAAAATCCCTGGTGCTAACGTGGCTTATTGCCGGAATTTATTTCGCATTGCAGTTGGTGTGAAAGTTGTGATGTGATTTTTTGCGTGTGCAGGACAATATACGAACTGGGGAGTGTATCTCGTCAAGATCCAGCACCTGACGTCCGATTCCCAATCAATATAAATACAATTAGGTTTTCGTAAATGATTTTGTGTGTACACTGTGAGTGCAGCCACTACGTCAGTGCAATTCAATACAGGATTTTAGTATTTAATAATAATCCAATTTGTAAAGCGCGAACAATCACCCGTAAGGGTCTCTAGGCGCTGGGGGCCGTCGGGAAGATTAAGCAAGCTATTGCCCAGAGTCACATGGTGCTAGGCTAATCTGCCTCTGGCACTGGGCATCGAACAGTGATCCCCAGATTCCAGCATCAGTCCCTTGGCCGCGGTGCCATACATCTTCCCCTAGAATAATTCACAAAGGTGCACCTCGTGTCTTTTTGCACGGGAACGGCTAGTCTGCATTTTATTATCAGCACTTTAATGGAAGTAAAGTTGAGATAAATCTAACACACTATTCAGAGGTTGGTGGAAACTGCAGACATCACCAGTATTCCCGTGATAAGTCCTCCAAAATTTAAGACCATGGTGGACTTCATCAAATAACAGTAATAAGAACAAGAAAGAGTTACACAGCAGTTAAGAAAACAACCAGAAACTTTATTAATTTTTTTTTTCAAACTTTCTTTTTTTATTAACATATATCAACGATAAAGTAATAAACAAAATTTATCAAAAAAAAATACAAAATAACAAGGTGGAACACTGCTGTGGAGACCATGGATGTGGACGACAGAGCCTGGAAAATAAAGCACAAAATAAGGACGTGTGTAATGCGCATATCAAAGGAGAGAGACATAGAGAAAAAGAGAAGGAAAAAAAAAGCCAGAGAGAAAAAGAGAGGGAAGGAAAGAAAGGGAGTGAGAAAGGGAGAAGGAAGAGAGAGAGTTAGAGAGATAGAAGGAAAAGAAGGAAGAGAGAGAGAGAGAGGCAGAGAGAGAGAGCGAGAGAGAGAGGAGGAGAGAGAGAGGGGGAAAGAGAGAGGGAGAGAGAGAGAGGGAGAGAGAGAGAGTGAGAGGGGGAGAGAGCGAGAGAGAGAGAGAGAGAGAGAAAGAGAGAGAGACACTGCCCCCCTGCGCATCCATGAGCAAATAATTACCTGGTGCCACCGGAGTGTGCAGCAGTGGGCACTCCACGTGCCCGTCAAAACTCCGCGCATCCTAGATATGTTGCTGAGTCCTGAGTCATGAATGGCGAAGACCACATCAGCTTCTCCGCGAATCTCACAGATGTCGCTGAGTCCTGAGTCATGAATGGCGGAGACCACGTCATCTTCTCCATGGTCCGGCAGATCTCACACATGTCGCTGAGTCCTGAGTCATCAATGGCAGAGACCACATTAGCTTTTGGGGCCGCTAAGCCTGTGGAATTGAAGTTCGTGCCACGTGGTGGTAGGCCCCTGATCGCCATATGAGCTTCGGGTGGCACTAACCCTGTGCATCTGAAGTCCGCGCCAAGGGGGTGGTAGGCCCCTGAGGGCTATACAGATTAGGGTGCGAGTAACCTTCTGCGCAGGTTTTGAAAGACTCTTTTTGGTTGAGACACGTGGGGCCTCCGGCATCTAGTCAGCACCGGCAATAAAGGATGTGACATTGTCGATCTATTATATTTGCGTGGTCACATGGCCTGTGACACATGTGCCGGACGGGTGTGGTGTGTGTGTAAAGCTGCCCTTAGGGAGTGGGTGGGAGATGTGGAGAACTAGACCACTGACCTGCACAGGAACAGCGAGTACGCCTGCCACAGGTAGGTATGTGGGGCTGTCGTCAGAACGTAATCTGCGTGGCGTGGCGTACGACGGAGCAGGGTTGGATAGCTACAATGGTGCGGACGGCTCGTAGTACTGCGTCTGTGAGTGGAGCGGATGGGCCGCAGCTGTCCCTCTGCGAGCCTGGGTGAGAACTGTTCATAACTCACACTACATAAGTATTGGAAAATCATTTTGTGATTCAGTCCGTCAGCTGGCATTTGTCCGAGGTATTTGTGAAATCATATCGGAGTTCTTTCTGTGATAGATACCCCTTTGACGCTGCCTCTCCCCACATCAGCAGGTAACACACCCTCTTCCCACATTACCATCATACCCCCAACAACCTTCTTGGGCCCGGAAGTGTCCCTGTGCGGTTGGACGAAGAGGAGTCTTAGACATGTATAGATTTACATATAAAAAAAAATATTTAAAGAAAAGAACAACAAATAAGACTGAAGGGAGTCTGGTGCTGTCGTTGCTGCCTCGGACTTGGGGTCACTGCCATTCAGGACTCAGGACACAGTTACACATGTGGGATCGGCTTCTGTTAAAGAGGGTTAGTGGCACTAGAAGTATTGAGAGTGTATGAGCCTGTGTATGAGCCTGTAATGATGCTTGGTGTGGACAGGCCACACTGGGAGCAATGTGTCTTGGCTATAGGACTGCTTCATGTGGAATCAAGACTTTATCTGAATTGTGAGGCCTGCTGATGGTAGTGTAGGCCAGAGGTAGCGGTGAGCAAGGGCCCACAGCCACGTGCATACGTTGGTGGCCTCACCGGCCTGCGTAGTGCAGGTTCAGTGGCACCACTTGTCGCCGGCCTTCAATATGAAAATATTCCTCACTAATCGAAGGGAGTGTGGTGGTGTGGTCGCTGCCAGGAAGTTTTGGGTCACTGCATATGGAAATATGTCTAACTGATCAAAGAGAGTTTGCTGCTGTGGTGGCTGCCATGGACTTGCGGTCACTGCCATTCAGGACTCAGGACACAGTTACACATGTGGGATCGGCTTGTGTTTGACAGTGTTAGTAGGCACCACGTGTCCAAAATTCAAATTGCAAGGTCTGCTGCCCGCAGTGTAGACTGCTGAGTGTTCGTTTGTACTTGAAAATGAATTTGGTGATTGTACTAAAGGTATAACTGACATAAAAAATGTTCAAGAAGAAAGGATACTAAAAGGATATTATGTAGATTTGAGGCCTGTAATAGTTACTTGCCTAAAGGACTCTGTAGTTAATGAATGAAGAAATAATTTCCATTGGGAGCCCTAGTGAGTGCAGTGTAGGCGTATGATGAAAAGATGAAATAAGTATAGAATACACTGACCTGACGAAGTGTTGTATTTTCTGAGTACAATCCTGTAGTTAGAAATTAGCATTTAAAAAAGGAATTGAGAGCTGTACTGCCTGCAGTGTAGACTGCTATTCCATTTTAGTTTTCATTTGAAGATTAATGTAGTCATTGTAGTAAAGCTATAACTGATATAAAAGAAAGTTCTTGAAGCAAGGATACTAAAAGGATAATATGTAGGGTGTAGGACTGTGATACTTACTTGCCTATTGGAGTCTGCAGTTGCAAATGGAAATACCCCTCACTGATCAAAGGGAGTGTGGTGATACAGAGTTGGGGTCACTGCCATTCAGGACTCAGGACACAGTTACACATGTGGGATCGGCTTGTGTTGAACAGAGTTATTGGCACCACGTGTCGCCGTCGTTGCACATGGAAATATGTCTAACTGATGAAAGAGAGTATGCTGCTGTGGTTGCTGCCACGGACTTGGGGTCACTGCCATTCAGGACACAGTTACACATGTGGGATCGACTTGTGTTAAAGAGGGTTAGTGGGACTACGTGTCGCTGGCCTTGCGTATCGAAATATGCCTCAGAGATCGAAGGGAGTGTGGTGCTGTGGTCGCTGCCACGGACTTGGGGTGACTGCCATTCAGGACTCAGGACACTGTTACACATGTGGGATCGACTTGTGTTGAACAGGGTTAGTGGTAGTACATCTACTTTCCTAGTTTGAATTTTATAATGAGTACATCGGCAATAAATATAAACATAGTTGGGATTTTCACCAGAAACTACTTTAAACTTTGTTATTTCTTTTTCAAGCTTCACAACAGTATTATCTTCCATTTGTTGATCAACACCTAGACATATCCAACTGTTATTTTCTGTACAGTTCTCTTGACTAGCAAAGAAACGTAAGTCTATACCATCACAAATTTGTTTTATAACATTTATATTAAAACTCGATTTCGTGCCGCAGGAAAACTTAGACTTATCTAGATGGTTCCTGTTGACTTTGAATATAAACTTGCAGATGTCTATCGATCCGAACATTGGAAGGATCCAATTTCTCGATGTGAAAGTATCTTCAATCTGAAGCTGTACATTTTTTTCCTAAGTGTCTTCTCCTGTGAAATTTCTTCCCACATATTTTCAGAGTTGGTAATATATGACGTGACATAGTGAGAAACAGCAATTGAGTTATGTGCATCATATTGTATGTTCGTATTTGCATTTCACATCTTCAAAATCTCCGTATTGTAATCATTATTGTGCTTCTGTTCTTTTTGAATTATAAGTATTTTTGGGAGATTTTCGTGTGATGGTATGTCTCATTGCTGACATAAAATTGTTCACTCTTCCTTTGGAAATTACTGGACGTGGAAAGGGAAATCAACAGTTTGTGTAAAAAACATTTTTGCTTTATCTTTTCGTCGGCAATACTTTCCACATTGATGACTTCGATATGCAAATACGGCACACTAATCGAAGGGAGTCTGGTGATGTGGTCGCTGGCAAGTTGGGGTCACTGCCATTCAGGACTCAGGACACAGTTCCACATGTGGGATCGGCTTGTGTTGAAGACGGTTAGTGGTACCATTTGTCGCCGGTCGCCCACAGTGTAGGGCAGAGGTAGCGGTGAGCTAGGGTCCACAGCCACATGCATACATTGGTGACCCAAACAAACCTTGTGTAGTACAGGTTCAGTGGCACCACGTGTCGCCGGTCTTCCATGTGGAAATACCCCTCGGTGATCGAAGGGAGTCTGGTGTTGTGGTCGCTGCCATTGAGGACTCAGGGCACAGTTACACATGTTGGATTGGCTTGTGCCCACAGTGATGTCATCAGTGATGTCATTTGAGATGTCATCAGTGATGTCACTGACCATGTCATGAGTGATGTAATATGTGACGTCATCAGCAGTGCATTGCGGGGGCGCGAGTTATAGTTAGCTCAACTAACTATGACTGGTGAATTTCTCTGGTTTTATATGAGTCAAATGTCCAACTAACTATAACGTCCCTGAAACCTATGGTTTTATCAGTGAATATATATATATGCATGTATTACCTACTGGCGGTCGCCAGTAGGTCGTTATAGTTAGGACCTATTTTCCATAGGATATCCGCAACATTCTATTCCCAATAACTTTGGCGCCGGTTGACGAATCTTCGCGAAATTTTCAAAACTTTTGGCAGCTCCGGTCTGCTCCTATCCTGAAAGTTTCACGGTGATTCGTCAAGCGGGGGCTGAGAAAAAAGGGGGGTCCCAAAACGTGTTTTCCCTATGCAATTTCCCATAGGAACCTTTAGTCGCAGCTACAGCCCGAACTGCTGAACGGAATTACACCAAATTTGGCAAAGAGGTAGTCAGTCCTTGGTTCAGACTCGTGCCTTTTTGTTAAATGGTGTAAATCTGTTCAGTAGTTGCTGAGAAATTCAAAAGTAAAAACACATATATATCTAGGGCCGCGGATCCTCGGTAGAACCGAGGCACAAGAAAGCAGTGAAAAAACCCACGCAAAACACGCAAAGGGAGCAGGGTAGAAACACCCTGACCCCCTAGGCCTGCTCAGGGGTTCCCACAAGGAACCCAAAGGCCCCCCCAAAAAATTATAATTGCACTTAGGACCCGCGCATCCCGCTGCCGAAAAAAAAAATGAAGTGCGGGCTCCCGCGCTTCGTTTCTAATTAGCCCCCGGGACCGCAACCTCCTGGGGCTTTCTGAAATAGGTGGGGGGGGGCTCTCAGCCCCTCCAGCCCTGGGGACCACCACCCCCGGGGCTTTAACAAACATGGGTGGGGGGCTCAAAGGCCCCCCATGCCCTTGGGACCACCACCCCCTGGGGCTTTATGGAAATCTAGGCGGGGGTCTCACGGCCCCTCCACAGCCCCAGGGACCGCCACCCCGGGGCTTCTGTTTAAAAAAAAAAAAACTGTGAGGGGGCTCAAGCCCCCCCACACGCCCCAGGGACCGCCACCTCCCCGGGGCTCTAAATATTCAAATTGGAGGGTCTGTGACGGACCCCCCAGCCCCGGGGACCACCACCTCCCCAGGGCTTTAGAAATGGTGGGAGGGGGACTGCGCGGCCCCCCTCCTGGAGTCCTTGATGGCCCTGGGGACCGCCACCCCCCAGGGCCGGCTCTTGCAGTGTCCCAGGGTGCCCACCCCCGGGACACTGTAGGGGGCTGTAGCCACACAGCCCCCCTGCTTAAAAAGAAAAAAAAAGAAAAAGGCCGGCATCGCGCCGGAGGCCACGCCCTCTTCTTGCAGCACTCTGCAAACGCGTCCCCTGGCGCGTTTGCAGAGGGGGAACGAATTCCCCTTGAATACTGGGGGTCCCTGGGGGACAACTAGCCCACCAGGAACCTCCAGTATGCGCCAGGGGGCTGCGTTGCAGAGAGGTGTTTTGAGGCCACACCCCTTTTTACACCTCTCTGCAACGCAGCTCTGTGGTGCTTAATGGAGGTAGCTGGTGGGCTAGTTGCGCCCGAGGGACCCTCAGGATTCAAGGGGAGTTAATCCCCCAACTTAAAACGGGCCACAGTGGTGAAGGGAGGGGGAGGGGCCTGAGGTGACATGTGTGCAAACATGCCCTGTGGCGCATTTTAAGTTGAGTAATTAATACCTCTTCAATCCTGAAGGTCCCTGGGGGCCAACTAGCCCACCAGGTACCTTCAGTAAGCACCACGGAGCTGCGTTGCAAAATATTGTAAAAATGGGCGTGGCCGCTGAACACCTCTCTGCAGCGCAGCTCTCTGGCGCATACTGGAGGTACCTGGTGGGCTAGTTGACCCCCAGGGACCCTCAGGATTGAGGAGGATTTAATTCTCCAACTTAAAACGCGCCACAGGGAGTCTTTGCAGACATGTCACCTCAGGCAACGCCCCTTTCCTTCACCATTGTGCAAACGCGCCCCGTGGTGAGTTGTAAGTTGGGAAATGAATTCTCTTTCAATACTGAGGGTCCCTGAGGGCCAACTAGCCCACCAAGTACCTCCAGTATGCACCACTTAGCTGCGTTGCAGATAGGTGTTCAGAGACCACGCCCCTTTTTACACCTCTCTGCAACGCAGCTCTGTGGCACTTACTGGAGGTACCTAGTGGGCTAGTTGGATCCTGAGGGTCCCTGGGGCACAACTAGCCCACCAGCTACATCCATTAAGTCCCCCACAAGGGGACTTAATCTCCCAAATTAAAATGGACACAGGGCGCGTTTACACAGTGGTGAAGGGAGGGAATGGGGCCTGAGGTGAAGTGTGAAAACACGCCCTGAGGCGCGTTTTAAGTTGGGGAAATAATTCCCCTTCAATCCTGAGAGCCCCAGGGGGCCAACTAGCCCACCAGGTGCTTCCAGTAAGCGCCACTGCGCTGTGTTTCAGAGAGGTGGCCCAGGCCGTGCCCCTTTTTACACCTCTCTGCAACGCAGCTCTGTGGCGCTTACTGGAGGTACCTAGTGGGCTAGTTGGACTCAAGGGACACTCAGGATGCAAGGGGACTCTATCTCCCAAATTAAAATGGCCAGGGGGCCAACTAGCCCACCAGGTGCTTCCAGTAAACACCACTGCGCTGTGTTTCAGAGAGGTGGCCCAGGCTGTGCCCCTGTTAGACCTGGCACCATTGGCGTGGGTCACCCTTCCATTTTTGTCTGTGCCTCAATGTATTTTTGTGCTGGTTTTAGCTGCTCAGGGCCCTGTGCCACTGCCATCCAGTGCCACAGGGCAAGTGCTCCCTAGGGGAAAATGTATTATGTGAATTGACTTCCATGTTTGGCTATTTGGTTTACTATCAGTCCCTAGTAGAGTGCACCAGGGGTGCCAAGGGCTTGTATATCCTAATGCTGCTAGTGGGCTTGCAGCACTGGTTGTGACACCCACAGAAGCAGCCTGGTAAAATGTGTCTAAGGTCTGCCATTGCAGAACCTGCATGCAGTCTGGTACTGTCATGCTGACTGGGCAAGTGTCCCCACTTGCCAGTCCCTAAACCTTCCCTTACCTTCATGTTAGTCACCCCTATGGTCGGCCCTAGGGCAGGGTGCATTGTAAGGATAAGGTAGGACATGCCCTGAGGTGTGTGGCATGTCCTAATAGTGAATTACAGCCATTTTCATTTTTCACTATTGTAAGGCTACCTGCTCTCCATAGGCCAGAATGGGCTGCTAGATTATAACACTCTATAATCCTAGCAGGCTCAGGAAGCATGGTAGAAATTCATGTTTAGTATGCCTGAACTCAGAATAATAAAATACATCTTTTAGCAAAGGTTATTTTAATATCCTGGGTTTGCAAATGCTACTTTTAGAAAGTTAGCCTTTGCGTGCCTAACCATTTAAGTCTGCCTCTGCTGGGAGGGGCTGTCTTCTTTGTGTGTAGCTTGAGTGACAGGGCTGGGAAGTTCCAGGAGACAGGCTGGGGCTACCAGGTGGTGAATAGAGAGATTACACCAGAATGGGTGGGAGGAGTGCACCTTGACTCTGAATAGGGCCGTGCTCTGCCACCACAATGCTGGCTCCACCCCCTGGGGAGCGTCTGATGTCTCTGCCCTGCCTACTGAAAGAAGAAGCCAGAGTCCCAACAACAAAGTGCTCCTCACTGAAAAGAACTGGGCTGGGATTAGGCAAAGGCCCCCCTGGCCTGCAAAGACAAAAGAAACTTGGTATAAATGTAGGAGCCCTGCTCCTAAGAAATCAGATCCTGATTGAACCACGAAGAAACTCTGCCTGACCAGAAGGACCTGGAAGAAGCTGAAGGAGGAGTAACTTTCCCTAACCTGGGGGATTGGCCTGCAGTTGGTGCCTTGCTGAGAAACGAGAGGAAAAGACTGAAAGAGACTTTGCACTTTGTTTCAACAATCTCCAAGGGCTTGGAAGAAGAGCTGGCCCCCTGAACTGAGTCCCAGGACCATTGGACTCATCTGCCTTCCAAAACTGAGTTGCCTGGACAATTCTTGCTTGTTTCCCGCTGGATTTGGCCCCAGTACGACTCGTACTCCATCCGCCGCGAAGCCGTGTCTTTGCCGCCCGGCACCGTGTGTCTACGCTGATCCAAAAGCGTTAGTACGCACCGTATCCCTCCCGGCCGCTTCGCACCTAACCTTCCCCGCCGATTCGAGTTGTACAGCCCTGGCTGCCGAACCCTGTATGCCGGACCCAAGCTTCATTGTCCCGCAGGTACGGACCGTACGCCGCTAGACGTACTGTACTGTGCCGTGCTCAGAGCCGAGACGCCGCATCGCACCGATCCTCCCCGTACGCTGTACGGCGCCAAGAAGTGTCGCCGCCTATCCGCACCGAAGGTACGGCTCGAACGCCGAACGCCACGGACTCTGCAAGCCGATCCGGGCCATCCGCACGTATCCCTGAAGGTCCCGTACCAACGCCGCGTCCCGATGCCGCGACCCGACCAGCATCTGAATACGCTGCCAAGCTACGACCCGGACCCATCGACTTGTCCCGCACTGTCCGTCGCGGACCCTACAAAACCAAGGTACTTTGTTCTGTTCGCACCGCAGCGAGCACACCACGGACCCCGGAGTCCGCAGCGATTGTTTGACTCATACTTTCCTTGTTTTTAATACCAACGAGTCGCACATCCAGGTACGATCCGTACAAAGCCTGAAAAGAAGCGTAATTGACTAAAAGAAGCCTATTTTTGTATTTTAAGCCTTTTTACAAGAACATTGAACTTTAAAATAATACTGTGGTCGTTTTATTCGTTATTCTGGTCTTGTGCTAAGCCTTATATAAAGAAAACTATTTTTGATACAACCTTGACTGGTGTCCATTTGTGGTGTGTCATTGTATTACTGTATGTGTTCACAAATGCTTAACCTATGACGCCCTGAGAATAGTCTTGACTGCTTGCGCCACACTACCTAAAGGGTGAGCAAGGGTTATTTGAAAGGGTGATCCCCTTACTCTGACTTAGAAGTAAGAGTCCCTGCTTGTCACAAGTGCATACCTGTGCCAACCAGAGATTTCCAATTCTAACAGCCCCTTTTTACACCTCTCTGCAACGCAGCTCTGTGGCGCTTACTGGAGGTACCTTGTGGGCTACTTGGACCCTAGGGACACCCAGGATTCAAGGGGACTTAATCTCCAAAATTAAAACGGACACAGGGCGCGTTTACACAGTGGTGAAGGGAGGGGATGGTGTAGAAAAGTGGCTATTTATATACTGGACCAAAGTAAGGTACAGTGTGTATAGAGTCCCCAGTCCCCAGAGGTTTGGCAGAGGTTAAAGTTAGATATAACCTTACTCTCTAAAGTGGTAGCTTGGTCGAGCAGTAAGGCAGTATCAGAGGACAGTGTAAAGCATTTGGTCACACACTCAAGAACTGAACTCTAGGCCAATTATTTTGTATCAAAAGATATAGTTGTTTTATTTTAGAACCAACAAGGTATCAAAATATACTTTCTCAGGATGAGTTACTTTAGCTAAACACTTTTCAAATAGGCAATAGACTTATTGAATGCAATAGTTACAGTTTATTGCAATAGGCAACACAATTTCAAACACAATGCAAAATTGAGCTCAATAGGAATTTCTGGTTAAATGCAATTAGTTACTTTACAGATTACTTTTCTAACCACAGGACTGGATCCTAGATTCAGTCCCGGGACATGAGCTGTAAACAGTTAAGTAAAAGCGTTTTGGTTACAGTATTGATTTTTAAGGAATATTATTGTATTTTAAAAGTTGCACTTCGAAACTTTTTCAGTTGGAATTACCAATGTTATCCTATGGAAGGAAATTCAATTTGCAGGTAAAGTATGTTCACGTTACTTTTGTAATCCAGTGCTGGACTCCTAGGTTCAGCACTGGGACCTCTATCTAAAACAGGCAAGTAATTACGTTTTTATCGTTGGCACGATTTTTAGAGAATATTTGTAAGTTTCAAAAATCGACACAGATACTTTTTCAGCAAAAAGTAGGCAATGATATCCTATGGAAGGAAATTCAAGTTACTGGTAAGTACGGTTAAAATTACTTTTCAGGATCAGTACTGGGCTCAAAGATGTAGCACTGAGGTCTCTCCTGATAGCAGGTGAGTAAATCGGAATTCGTAGTTCGGCTGATTTTAGATGAATATTTTAAAGTTCCAAAACTCCACACACTGGAATTTCCAAGTGAAACCAGTCAATGTTAGCCTATGGAAGAAAAGTGAGTTATTGGCTTTTAGGTAAGTACTCGACTGGCAGAGTTAAGGTTCTGGGCATAGACTCAGGGGTCTCCCAGGGTCAGGTAGGTACAGTTGGTACACCCTCAGCGGCACAGGGGCAGCCGGGTGCAGAGGTAGTTAGGCCCAATGTTATCCAATGAGAGGCAGGGGGCCTTCGGTTGGTGGCTGCTGGCTAGCTGGCCACGCGGCTGTGGGAGCTGGGCTCCTGGTCACTTGCTCAGGGCAAATGGGGAAGGAGGATAGGACAAAGGTTGCACTGCCAGGGGAACTCGGGCGGCTGAGTGCAGGGTGCTTTTGAGCTGTCGAGCGCTCAATGTTATTCAATGGCGATCTTTAAAAGGGAACAACGGCTGCAGGCTCGGGGACGGTGGATCTTCTGGAGCGACCAACACTTTGAGGGGTAAGTTGGGATCTTGGAGGGTAGGTAGGCACCCTGGAGTTGTGCACAGGAGGCCAGGGGGCGCCGGTTGCAGGGGTGTCTTTGGACGTCGGGAAATCTTACCCTCTGCTGGTCGCGGTTGGAAGGGTCCCTGGTTCTGAGTCTGCAGGCGTCGTCTGGGTCGTCGAGTAGGGTCATTGGGCACTGGATTCCAGGTCAGAATCGCCGGGAGGACGTCCGAAGGGTCTCCGGGCTCGGCGGGTGCAGAGTTGGCTGGATTCGCGGTTCCTGGCTGGCACCAGGGGTGTTGCTGTTTGAGCAGAGCCACTGCTCGTAGGAGTCCCAGTCTCTAAGAGGGTCAAGGCAGGCAGGTCCTCCGGGGTTCTTGAGGTTGCTGTCCACAGGAGATGCCGGGATTTAGCAGGAGCAGGTTCAAGGATCAACAGGCCTGTAGGGCTGGGGCCAAGTCAGTTGGTGTCGTTCTCTTGTTAGCAGCTGCATGGCAGGTCTTCTTCTTCTTGGTCTTCTTTCTTGTTTCGAAGTCGGGATCTGAGGAAGGAAGGTTCAGGGTGCCCCTAAATACTAAATTATGGGGCGTTACAGGTAGGGAAAGGGCAGGGACCAATAGGTTCCTGTCTTGGGGTGAGTACACCCCCTATCCTGCTCCTCTCCTGTGGGAGGGGGGCAGGAGCCTATCTCTGATTGGCCGGGGCCCGGAGTTGTGCTTCAACTCGCCTCTCCCACCTGAGGGGTGGAGTTGGCACAGGCTGGCACACCTCCTTTCCTCACATAGGGTTTCCCGCCAGTCTTCCCGCCAGAGTGGGGGTCAGAACCGGTGGGGGCCAGTTGCTGAGTACAGTGGTGCAGATCGGAGCTTCCGAATCCCCTCTACTTCCACGGACGGAGTGATTTCACAGTCACACACACATATACACATCACACGCTGGTGGGGCCCATAACACCAACATTCATCCTACCACTCTATCCGTGCCATGTATAAGGGAAACACTTTTCTATACCTAACCAATCTCCATGTACCCTGAGGTCAATGAGATCAACTAGTTGCTATAGATTTGGTGATACAACTAACACTCTAAATATTCAATAAACATGACAATAAAATAACCACCCGACACAGTAATTCAAACAGAATATTGTTTATCTAAATCAAATTGTAAGAAAAGCCAATTAAATGCAAGATCATTTTTCCCATATTTACCTATTCTGGCTAAAAGTCGTTTTCTAAGTCAGAAATGGTCCTCAGCAGATAGTTAAAGATTTCTAGCCGTCATGTAGAGTCACCGTCCTCTCCGTCAGCGCCGGGACCTCTGATCATTGGTTCGAGAAGAAGTGGCGCTAGACCTCTCTAGTCTACTAATATTTATAACAAAATTTCCATTCCAAATGTTGCAAACATAACTTTCAAAACATTCGATTGGCGGAAAATATGTCGTCTTGGTACATTAAGCTACACCATTAGATTTTCTCATGTATTGATAGTTTCAAGTTCTGAATAGAAATTAGAAGTCTATAGCTAATTCGTTACTTCTACGGATGTCTCCTCAGGATAAAATGTATCTCATCCATGGGACCATTATAAGTTCATCAAGTCGGATTTTAAGTTCAGGGGCATCTGGCAACACTCCCAGATCTGTCGTCATGTACATGGCTTTTCAGTTCAATCAGAGGACAGGGTCGCAGTCAGCGCAAAGCCTCTTTCCATATTTTCATCTACTTGAATGCAGGCTGCGGGTGGTGGCCATTTTACAGCAGGCCACAATGGTCAACTTAAGCGAAGAAAATACTAAATCATAATTACTACATGGAAGTGATTATACAGTGTTATTCCCCTGCTAATACCCTTATGTGTATGTATTTATCTAGCCATTTGCGACATAAAAAGCCATTAATACATATTTATTATAAGCGCAAAACACAATAACATCACATAAGCAACATCTTATACTGTTAATTTGCTCACCAACTTAGTTCACTTATTATTTTAGCCATGCAATTGCTTTTCCACGTGTAATTCTTCTGTTAATAAGGTTGGTTAGACAAGACTCGACAAATCTTTAGTAATTACTAATTAATCAGTAGTACTTTTAATAATGTCATACAAAATTGAAATAGGTATTTGGTTTTACATTAAAAACCCTGCTCCAGCAATCCCCCCTTTGGTGATATATTATCACCACAAAATCAAAACCCAAAAATCAATTTAATTTCCCCTTTTTGAAGAAATTCAAAATGTCTTCTTGTTCATTTTTAAACTCTTGTTTCTTTATCATCTTCTCTTTTTGTTTCTATATACATACTTTCCCTCAATTCTTCTAATTCTATTTCTTGTGGATCTCTTTCTGGTTTCTTTTGTCTCTTTTTAATATTTTCTCGTGTTATTTTCTTTTTATTTCTTCTGTATCTACAACACATACACCCTAATCTAAGAATTAATAATGCAACAATTACACGTTAATGGAAATAATACTTTACCAAATATGGTACTACCTATTTTAGCTATAAAATTCTTAATAGCAATCATCTTATTAGCCATTTTAGTCCAGATACTTTCAGCTTCCAGTGGTACTAATTCTTCATGCAAATCAGTAATATTTTTGATATAGACCTTTAGATCTTTGCTTTCGTCAGGAATGTAAGTGCAACAATGTTGAACTTTCAGCATTCCACAGACTCCACCCTCTTTGCCAATAGAACATCAAGGGCAAGTCGATTTTGCATCGCCATAGCGCGTAAAGCAACCATTTCAGTATTTACCAAAAGAAAGCCTCCAGCGGTGCTTGTTGACAAGCGATCCACCACTGTTGACAGCTTCAGAATGCCATATGCATTCAATGAATTTCCCACTGCTGGTATTAAAGCTCCAAAAATATCCCCTACAATTTCTGTCCATGTTTCTCTTCTATAGCGTGTTAATGGATTAGTTTGTTCAGCATTTTCTACTCTATCCATGTGAAAAATCTTTGGAAAGACCAGGCCAACATAACATGTGTCATACCAATGGTCAGGCAACCTGTAATAAGCCTTGTTCCCACAAATATAATACACTCCCGGAAAGACTGGATCTTCTCCACCTCTAAATCCCCATCCGGTTGCAATAAAGTATGTATCATGGCACTCACTAGTCCCTATGAAATAATAATCATACTGGGATTTCTTCCTGGTAATGCATAATTTGCCTTTCTGTGGTGCATCTATAGCCATAGTTGGACTGGCTCCATTTTTCAACTCTTTTTCTTTCTCAATATCCCACACTGTTTCACTCATCTTATGTCCTTCTGCTTTCTTATGCATGTTCAACCTTCTTCTCTCAACCATGTCTAGGAAAGTTTTCTCTTCTTCCTTCAAACTGCAGGTTAAATTGTTTCTAAAAACATATTCTAATGTTAATTCTCTAGTTTCGATAAAAATCTCACCTAAAGTGATAGCTTCTTTAGCAGGATTCAGTTCTTTCTTCATAGGCAATTGCCCAAGAATATTATCTACATTAGACATGTTATAATCTAATTTCCCTAATTGATAAAATATACTAATCAATACACTACATGAAATTCCATTCGGAGCCGGAAGGTGATGATAAGTCACTCCTTCTGAAACAGAGGCAGGTAATTGCATACAGACGTAGCAATGCCTTACATCCATTGTCCTTACATATTCGTACAATAATTTTGAAAACACATTGCTAGAAAAATCATTAATAGACCTATCCTTATGTACATATACATTGCTGGTTCTAGTTGGAACTATCTTCTGTGAACTTTTCCCTATGTTAGTCATGTTCTCAGTATGTCCTCCTAAAGTGTCTATTGTTACTCTAAAAGAGATCAGTAGAGCAAGCACGCTCCAAAGTAGCATTAATAATCCTGTACAGCAGCAGCACATCTTGCACCATCTTTTCATGAAGGTACATCTACTTTGATTATTCTCAGTGTTAGCCATCTTGTTAATTTTACCGTGTCTTTTGACTTAGCCTCTTCTACTCCACTACCGAACTTTTAGGGCAGCAAGTACCCACCAGATTATTACAATCTATTAGCTTTTAATTTACTTCTTCACTTTCTTCTTCAAGTGACTTCTTTGAATTTACTCAATTTGGGTTTTCATCATTTTTCACTCTTTCCTCATCATCATCAAACTGTATTAGGTCCTGAACATCCGTTTCTTCTCCAATGTCGGATAAGATAACTCTCAGGATTCCAACTGCTTCTTCTTCTTCAACCACTTTCAGTAAAGCCTCCTCTGGATTTCCTTGACTGTCTGCCTCTTCACCTTGTTCAGGCAGTGCCACATACGTCCATTCTGGCGACTTATACTTCTGGTTTGGTTTTCTGATTCTTTTAGTTTCTTCAGATATCTTTGTTTCCTCTCCTTTCGTTTGGTTTTGACTTGACACTTCGTTCACCTGTTCAGCTTTCGAAGAGTTAACTCATGTCAGTCGATATCTCAGTCTCTTTATCTTGTTGGGCCAAAGATCTCCTTTAGCATTTCTTTTTTGTTTTCCCTCTTTACTGTTTCTCTCTCCAATCCAAGTTCTCTTTCTCAGAACTCGTCGTTCATGTATCTCATTTCCACTTTCATCAGATTCTGTCTCAGTTGCCTCTTGTTCATCAACAATTTTCCCTTCTCCAACATCTTTCTTTACTCCAACAGTCTCTTTTTCCACCGATTGAGATTTCCCTACTTCTGTCCCTCCTCGGGTCTCCGACACGCAATCGTCTTGCTGTCTACTTGTCCCTTCACCTAGCTTGTTGTTGATGTTCCCTACACCTCCTCGGGGTTTTTCCGCAATCTGTCCCTCTCTTTCTTTTTCTGTCCCTTCCTCTTCAAGAATTATCTCAGGTGGAATTTTTCCAATTTTCTCATTTGATTCAGGTGTCACTTCTGTTGGAATGTTCCTTTCTTTTCTTTCTTTCTTTTTGTGTTCGTCACTGATAGTTGGGACTTCAGGCACTTCTTCAGAATCTGGGCTTGTCTCTGAAGTTTGCAATGTTCTTTTCAGAATTCCTTCTGGTGGGACAAAAGTTTCTCTTGACTCACTTTCCCCCCTTTCAGGATTCTTTTTTCTTTTTACTGCCTCACTATCTGCATCATCACTGGAATCTGATTCCTCAAAGTATTCTTTTCCAAAGCCGTCACTTGGATTTGGAACTCTCAGAGTGTGACTGGCATGTATCCAATTTTTCACTCCAACACACTTCACAGCAGTTGTAGTCAGAACGACTTGCCTTGGCCTTCCCCACCTTGGAACCAGGCAATTTCTTCTTCTGTGGACATTTATTCTTACCCAGTCCCCTGGGCTCAGATCATGGGCTGGTTTTCTTTCAAGTGTGGTGGCGTCTTCTCCAACCTGGTGAAACACAGAATGAACTGCGTCAGCCAGGCCTTTACAGTAATCCAAAATCATGTCATCAGTTATAGTCATCAGCTTTTTGACTGGTACAAACGCATGTCTCATAGCACGTCCCATGATGATTTCATGTGGACTCAAACCTGTTGTTCTATCTGGAGTAGACCTAATTGTCATCAGGACTAGAGGCAAGACATCAGGCCATTTCATTCCTGTGGCCAGGCACATTTTGCCAATTCTGTTTTTGATGGTACCATTCATTTGTTCAACCACATCAGAAGCCTCTGGTCGGTAAGCACAATGTAGCTTCTGCTGTACACTTAATGCTTCACAGATCAAACCCATGATTTCATTATAAAAGTGTCCTCGTCTGTCTGATTCAATTGTCACTGGGAACCCATACCTTGGGATGAATTCTCTTAACAGTAGCTTGGCCACTGTTATCCCATCATTTCTTCTTGTTGGAAATGCCTCCACCCACCTAGAGAACAAACAGACTACCACCAGGACATACCTTAATCTATTGACTTGGGGCATTTCGATGAAGTCTACCTGCATTCTGGTGAAGGGTCCTCCATCTCTGCCTATTGTACCTAGGCTCACCACTGTTTTCTTTCCAGGATTGAATTGCTGACATATCAGGCATCTCTGACAGAGGCTATCAGCCTGAATTTCGCATTGTACCAGGTTTGCTTAAAGGCCCTTATCATAGCATCCCTCCTCAGATGTCCCTGGCCATGATACATCCGTGCCATTGTTGACAACATGCTATTGGGCATGACTGGTCTTCCATCCCTATAGACCCACACATGGTCTTTTTCCCTTGGTGCACAACCTGCTTTCACCCAATCTTTCATTTCTTCATCTCCTGCCTCATCCTGCAACTGCTTCACTTCCTCCCATGTTCCCACCACATTAGTAAACATTAAGGAACAAGAAGACATTTCCCTTTCCTTACTCCGGTTAATGGAGTGATTATTCCTTGCACAATACTGTGCTATGTCATTGGCAAATTTGTTCCCAAGGGTGACGAAATTATCACCTTGACTATGAGCAGCACATTTTACAACTGCTAGTTCTTTAGGCAGCTGTATCGCCTCAAGCAATTTCCAAACACTTCAGCATTCTTTATGGGAGTTCCACTTGAGGTCAGGAAACCTCTTTGTAGCCATAACTGGCCAAAATCATGGACAACTCCAAAGCCATACTGGCTGTCAGTCATTAAAGTCACTCTCACATTTCTTCCAATCTTGCAAGCCTTCGTTAGTGCCACCAATTCTGCCACTTGAGCGGATTTAACTCCTTTCAAAGGTGATGCTTCCACAACTCCTGAAACTGTACACACAGCATATGCAGCACTCAGCGTTCCTTCATCAGTTCTCAGACAGGATCCATCCACAAACAACACATGATCACTCTCAGGCAGTGGCAGATCTCTTATGTCTGGTCTTGGTTTTGTACAGTAATCAAGCACATCCAGGCAATCATGATCAACATCATCTCTTACCCCCACACTTTCAGCATCTGGCAACAGCGCTGCTGGATTCACATTCACACATCTCTCAAGACTCACATTTGATGCACCAAGAATGACTTTCTTATATTTAGTCAGCCGACTATGAGACATAAACTGTGTCCGGCTCCTTGTTAAAAGGATTGCCACATCATGAGGTACGAATACCCTTACAGGATATCCCATTATAATTCCCTCACTTTGTTCCAGACTTCTGCATGTAGCAGCTAATGCTTTCAGGCAACCTGGTAAACCCACAGCTACTGGGTCAAGTGTTGATGAGAAGTACGCAATTGGCCTCCTCAGACGTCCATGTTTCTGGATTAACACTGAAAGTGCACATCCATTCCTCTCACTACAGTACAGCTCAAATTATTTTTCGTAATCTGGCATTCCTAGGGCAGGAGCTTCACATAGCCTGTTCTTTAATTCTTTGAATGCTGCCATTTCTTCTGGGTTTAATTCCAATGGGTCTTTCACCTCACTTTTAGTCAATTTAATCAGTGGCTTGGCAATTAAGGAAAAGTTACTTATCCACTGACGACAATAACCAACCATTCCCAGGAACATTCTCACTTCTCTTTGTGTCATTGGGGCTCTCATCCCTCTGATGATTTTGATCCTGTCAATGGTTACTTTCCTCAGGCCTTTCTCAATATTATGTCCCAGATACTGGACTTCTCTCTTGCAGAATTGCAATTTGGCTGGAGATACTTTTAATCCTCCATCTGCCAAGTGATTCAGTAAAGCAATGGTGTCTACTTCACAAGCTTCACGTGTTTTGGATGCCACAAGCAGGTCATCAATGTACTGGACCAAAACTGAATTTTCAGGCATTGTTAAACTCTCCAGAGATTTCTTCAGCAATTGATTAAATATCGAAGGACTCTCTGTATACCCCTGTGGAATTCGGCACCATGCCAAAATTCTCTCTCCAAACCGAAATGCAAAAATCGGCTGGCTGTCATGATGCAATGGGATTGAAAAGAAAGCATGGCACAAATCAATTACTGTGTACCATTCTGCATCATGGGGAATCTGATACAAAATCACTGATGGATTTGGCACAATGGGACAGCATGACACAACAATCTTGTTAATTTTCTCAAATCCTGTACTATTCTGAACTTCCCATTGGGTTTCTTCAGTCCCATTATAGGTGAATTACATGGGCTGCTCAATATTTCCCTTAACACCCCCTGCTGGACCATTTTCTCAATTATAGGTGTTATTCCTTCAATTATTTCAGGTGTCAGTCTGTATTGTGGGATGTTTGGGTAAACTATTCCATCTTTTACAGTAATTTTTACTGGATCTACATTTCTCATCAGGCCCACATCTTCTCCAGTAAAATCCCAAACTGCTGCTTTTACTGTCTGTTTTAATTCTGGGGGTAATCCATCCGGATTGAATACAGCATATGTTCCAATAGCCTCACTTTCCCTGTTATCTAGGGTCATTCTGTATAGGACATCCTCATCTGGTGTCTCAAAGGCTATTCCATCTGGGGTACACAAAATAGTGCAATTCATCTTGCACAGCAAATCCCTGCCTAACAAGTTCACAGGACTGGTGTCACACACCACGGACCGGTGCATGTCTGAGAATTTCCCTATTCTAACCCTTACTGGTTCAGTAAGATGAGTTTTGATCTGTGTGTTGGACACACCAACCACTTGGATTGCTTCATCCGAGAGAGGAAGATTCTTTATATCAGCTGACCTGACAGTCGATCTCGTAGCTCCTGCGTCAACTAGAAAAGTAACACTTTCAACATTGATTTTTCCATCTACAAAAGGTCCTGCCTGGTCTATTTCTAGAGTTGCGCCAAGTACGCACTCTTCCTCCTCTCTTCGGCACCGTCAGAAGTCTCCCTCAGAATCACTTTCCTCATGCCTTAGCCAATATTGTGATACAGTGCTTGCGCGTTTTGGCTTGTTTACCTGTTCTTCATTGTAGAACCCCGAATCCTGGCTGTACTTCTGGGATCCTCTGTTTTGTGGCAAGGGCGGTTTTGGCACCTGATTCTGCTGCTTAACAGCCTTCTGCTGTTGCTGCTGCTGACCACACCCCTCACTCTGCACCTGTGAATTCAATGATGGATTGTCATCGTTAGCAGACGGTGGATTCTTACACTCGGATTTCCAGTGCCCTAATTTTCCACAGTTGTGGCAGGGAAACCTTTTCTTTGCTTCCTCAATATTGCCTTTCCCTTTTCCTGGGCCAAATCTAGGTTTATTTCCTGGGTTATTTGCTTGTTCAACCAACTAAGCTTCCTGTCTTTGTGCAACCTTCACCTGTGCCCACATTGCTTTCTCTTTCAATTTTCTTTGCTTTGCCTCAATCTCATCACTGAAGTATTTTGCATGTCTCAGGATCTCATCAATCTTTTTGCTCTGCCAGTCTACGGTATGCTGCCTTATCATTTCACTGATTTCAGGTCGCAAGCCATACACAAATCTATATACAAAATGGCTCAGATCCTTGTCACCCAGATGTTCATCTCCACTGAACTGTTTGAAAGCTAGTATTAGTCTTTCATAGTAAGCATGGACTGATTCTTTCACTTCTTGATGTGTTCGATCTATCTTAACCCAGTCTGTTTCTTTGGGAGGTACCTTATTTTTCAGGAAAGCCATAACCTGCTCATACTTTTTCATTACCTCGGGATCAGGTGCTCCCGTTTTGGGATCTATGGGGTATTCCTTTGTTGGCCAGTCTATAACTATCTTACATTCTGTCTACAAGTCTGCTGGTACAATTATATCAAACAGACTATTCAGGTCGATCCACAGCACTTTTGACAACTTCACAAATCTGTCAACTTGTCTATACCACTCGACGGGCTTCTCTCTCAGTCGAGGGAAATCATTTGTAAATGACAAAATATCTTGTCTGGTCAATGGGACATGTACATACCCTCCTCCTGGAATCTCCCTCATGGGATAACCTGTCACTGTTTTCTCTTTTTCTCTCATAGGGAATGTTGAGTAAGTTCTGTCTGCTGCATCTTCTCGTTTCTTATACCATCTATCTTTCCATTTCTCCACATCTCCCCATTTTCGCAGCAAAGCAATCATCTCCTTAATCTGCCCTGCTCGGCCTGCATTATTCAGATTCTCGATGTCCTTATCTGTAAAATCCACTCGGTAAGGCTTTTGTAAAGCTTTTACCTTGTCCATGTCAATTCCAATTTCACTGGCTATTCCTTTCAACCTTTCATGTGTGTTCTTTGCTCTCCATGTGATACTCTTGCACAAAAATAGTATTTCCCCATCCTGATAGTTTTTCAGTGTTTCTGTAGGAATTGTTCCTACTATTAGTTCCTCCAATTCCATACGTAGTCTAGCTACATCAATTGCCTGGGATTCCTTTTATTTCCCCTGCAAAACTTTTAGCCAATCATTCAAATCTTCAGCAGTTATCCCCATAGATTTTTCTGCACCCACTGGTTCTGTCACTCTTTGTGGTTCTAAGATCGATCCTCCAGTCATTCTGTTCCCTTCCACACAACCGGAATTCAAAACCGAGTTAGTCTGCACATTCAACTCTCCTTCACATATGGTATGTCTCCACTGATTTTCTCCTGATCTCCACTGATTTTCTCCCGATCTCATTTCTGTCTGTTCTGGAGGAACAACCAGTCTGTTGCCTACATATGGAACTGTTAAACCACCTTCACCAATCCTCTGCTTCTCAAAAACAGGCATAACCGGACCTATTTTTACAGGCACCGTAACTGCTTCAAGATTTTTAGTCAGTTCTCTGATTTTCTCTGTCAATTCAAATGTGGTTCTCGCTAGTTCTCTTGTCTTTTCATCCTCAATTTCATTTTCCCTTTCTCTCTCTCTCTCCGCAAGAGAACTACTGCTTTTCAACTCAGAGGTCGTAACTTCTGTTTTTATAATCCGCAGGGTGTCTCTCATTGGGGTAACTGGTGTTCCTACTTCTGGTTCTCGTCTATACGGGGGTGGTCTTTTGTAGAACATGTCATCTAAGACATCGTCTTCAGACTCATTCGCCCCATACCTCCTTGTTTCTACATTATGATCTTTCTCTGTACACTTTTTCCCTTCTGTCTCCCCTGCAGTTCTTACAGGATATAATCCCTCAGTCATACTGGCATCTCGCCATCTTCTCATCCGATCATGATGAGTTTCGCGATCATACTTTCGCCCGAACATGTACCGGTAGTTTCCTCCACTTCTCTGCTTTTCTCGCTCATGCATTTCATCTTCCCATTCAGTCAACGCCTCAAACTGCGTCGGCCTAGGCCGAGGCTCTAGATTCATCATCCTCTCCCGTAAGTTTCTCAATATGGCCAGATTAAATGAGCCATGTTCCGGGAAAGCTAAAACTCCATCTTCTTTGGTGTACTTTGCCCAATTGTCTAACCAAATACAGGTATGATACCCATATTTTGCAACCATGAAGGATGCGGGGGTTCTTATCGGAGGAAGTAACTGTCCTTCCCTAGTCACAATATCCTTATCCTTGTCAAACCAGGTCTTAACCTTACTAAACAAGGATTTCTTTTTCTTTTCTTCAGCGTGGTAATACATTTTCTCGTTTTCCGCAACCCTTTAGTCTTTCCTACAACTGTACGATCTCCTGTCCAATTGCAGCGCGACTCACACTAACGCACCAGTCCGGAGCGTTTACGTCACTGACTCAGTCCACGAATCTCAGCGCGACTCACAGTAACGCACCAATCCTGGAGCGTCTACATCACCCTGTATGTCTCCCAATCCTTGCGCGGCGTATACCAGACCACCAATCACCGTGCTTCCACCGTTCTAACCCACTGTCCAATCACAGCACGGTCTTCCTGACGTCAGCAGTTGCTGCAGCAGCTTCTGCTCCTGTCTCCTGTCTCTCGTCTACCCCTCCTTTACAAAACTACTCATTAGACTTTGTTTCAACTTCTACGAGTCTATTAGTTACAACATACAAACATCTCCATTGTCTGCTTCGCTAACCACAGAACAGACCTTTCCCACGAGAATTCCGCCTTTCCCGAGAGCAGCGCTTACCTCTGCCCTACTACGGAATCATTACTTCCGTTGATAAAGTAGCACATCCCTCTACTCTATCCTTCTAGCAAGCACCAATTAACTGTTTTCTCCGGAATGCTCCTAAGAGTTTCACAATTAACCAGAATGCCTTCTCATTCACGCACTTTCACACCAGAAAATGTAATACATTCACACAGAATCCTGTCTTTCCCGAGAACAGCGAACAGTCTGTCCTACTACAGAATTATATCACACGTTAACAAAGCAGCGCTTACCTCTGCTCTGTCCTTCGAACAAGCTCAGAGAATACCTATTACCTTTCTAGTGATAAGCGTTATCGGAATGCCATAAGAATCCCTGATACCTAAGACCAGAACTTCACAGGTAACCTTTGCTATCATATACACTTCTTTCACACAAGAAATACGTCTCTAATGGCAACACACGGCGATGCTACCTCATCGAACCTAGACAATGCGACGCGCAACTTCAATTGTCACCCGTTTTCCCCTGTCTACATACAGGGCCAACAATCCCGCCTCTTTCGAGAGCAGCGCTTCCCTCTGCCCTACTACGGAACTGTCACTGACTTCCTACGTCCCAGAAGCCGTACACACTACATAAAACTCAATACGACTTCAACATATAGTGTTAGTACATATATAAATATCAATCAATATTCAATAAGCTTATATACACAGAATTATATCACACGTTAACAAAGCAGCGCTTACCTCTGCTCTGTCCTTCGAACAAGCTCAGAGAATACCTATTACCTTTCTAGTGATAAGCGTTATCGGAATGCCATAAGAATCCCTGATACCTAAGACCAGAACTTCACAGGTAACCTTTGCTATCATATACACTTCTTTCACACAAGAAATACGTCTCTAATGGCAACACACGGCAATGCTACCTCATCGAACCTAGACAATGCGACGCGCAACTTCAATTGTCACCCGTTTTCCCCTGTCTACATACAGGGCCAACAATCCCGCCTCTTCCGAGAGCAGCGCTTCCCTCTGCCCTACTACGGAACTGTCACCGACTTCCTACGTCCCAGAAGCCGTACACACTACATAAAACTCAATACGACTTCAACATATAGTGTTAGTACATATATAAATATCAATCAATATTCAATAAGCTTATATACACGCAAATTCACCAGATCAAGACAATAGTTAACCATCATTCTGCTACCAAGAAACTGGTGCAGATCGGAGCTTCCGAATCCCCTCTACTTCCACGGACGGAGTGATTTCACAGTCACACACACATATACACATCACACGCTGGTGGGGCCCATAACACCAACATTCATCCTACCACTCTATCTGTGCCATGTATAAGGGAAACACTTTTCTATACCTAACCAATCTGCATGTACCCTGAGGTCAATGAGATCAACTAGTTGCTATAGATTTGGTGATACAACTAACACTCTAAATATTTAATAAACATGACAATAAAATAACCACCCGACACAGTAATTCAAACAGAATATTGTTTATCTAAATCAAATTATAAGAAAAGCCAATTAAATGCAAGATCATTTTTCCCATATTTACCTATTCTGGCTAAAAGTCGTTTTCTAAGTCAGAAATGGTCCTCAGCAGATAGTTAAAGATTTCTAGCCGTCATGTAGAGTCACCGTCCTCTCCGTCAGCGTCGGGACCTCTGATCATTGGTTTGAGAAGAAGTGGCGCTAGACCTCTCTAGTCTACTAATATTTATAATAAAATTTACATTCCAAATGTTGCAAACATATCTTTCAAAGCATTCGATTGGCGGAAAATATGTCGTCTTGGTACATTAAGCGACACCATTAGATTTTCTCATGTATTGATAGTTTCAAGTTCTGAATAGAAATTAGAAGTCTATAGCTAATTCGTTACTTCTACGGATGTCTCCTCAGGATAAAATGTATCTCATCCATGGGACCATTATAAGTTCATCAAGTCGGATTTTAAGTTGCAACAATTCTTCACGTTCAGGGGCATCTGGCAACACTCCCAGATCTGTCGTCATGTACATGGCTTTTCAGTTCAATCAGAGGACAGGGTCGCAGTCAGCGCAAAGCCTCTTTCCATATTTTCATCTACTCGAATGCAGGCTGCGGGTGGTGGCCATTTTACAGCAGGCCACAATGGTCAACTTAAGCGAAGAAAATACAAAATCATAATTACTACATGGAAGTGATTATACAGTGTTATTCCCCTGCTAATACCCTTATGTGTATGTATTTATCTAGCCATTTGCGACATAAAAAGCCATTAATGCATATTTATTATAAGCGCAAAACACAATAACATCACATAAGCAACATCTTATACTGTTAATTTGCTCACCAACTTAGTTCACTTATTATTTTAGCCATGCAATTGCTTTCCCACGTGTAATTCTTCTGTTAATAAGGTTGGTTAGACAAGACTCGACAAATCTTTAGTAATTACTAATTAATCAGTAGTACTTTTAATAATGACATACAAAATTGAAATAGGTATTTGGTTTTACATTAAAAACCCTGCTCCAGCACAGCAAGTGGTCTGGAGAAGCTCACAAAGGCGGTGTGCCTTTGAAGCTTCCCCCTGCCCATCCTGGGGGAGGAGACCTAGCACCTCGCCCTGGAAGTGCATTGCTGCAGGCCTAGGAGAGGGGGGGCTCTCCACCCAGGGGTCCAGCAACATGTCTGCTGTGTGGCATCCTAGGCAGCCTCTCAGACAAGATGTGGATTGTAGGATAGGTTTCAGGGAGCATCTCTAAGATGCCCTCTGTAGTGCATTTTACATTAAATCCCACACTGGCATCAGTGTGGGTTTAATGTGCTGAGAAGTTTGAAATCAAACTTGTCAGTCTTCAGTGTAGCCATTATGGTGCTGTGGAGTTCGTAATGACATCCTCCCAGCACCATATACTCTTAATGGCATCACTGAACTTACAGTGCCCAGGAATGGCCCTAGGTACTGTAGGGGCTCAGGGCTCATGCACCTGTGCCCACACCACTGGCAGAGGGCACCCAGCTAGAGGGGTGACTGATGTATGCCAGGGCAGTGGGTTTGTGGGCATGGCACACAGGGATGTGTGCCATGTCGACTCTTTATTTAGTTCTGCACCAGGACACTCAGTCTGCAAAGGCAGTGTGTGGGTGTCAGGGTGCAGGGCCCCTAAGGGTGGCACAATAAGTGCTGCAGCCCTTAGGGGTCTTCTCTGGTTACAATGCCCTGGGTACCTAGGGTATCATTTACCAGGGGCTGACATGTGGCCAGAGATGCCAATTGGGTTTCAGCTTCAATACAGTTTTAGGGTAGGAACACAGGCCCTAGGCATCTGATTGGCAGGAGCCCAGTGCACACTCAGTCAAAGCACATCAGCAATTCAGCAAAAAGTGGGGGCATACTATGCAAGAAAGATGGCACTTTCTCACAGATGGGGTCTGAGGTGACGTGTGCAATCACGCCCTGTGGTGGGTTTTTAGATGGGGAAATAATTCCCCTTCAATCCTGAGGTACCCTGGGGGCCAACTAGTCCACCAGGTGCTTCCAGAAAGCGCCACTGCGCTGTGTTTCAGAGAGGTGGCCCAGGCCATGTCCCTTTTTACACCTCTCTGCAACGCAGCTCTGTGGCACTTACTGGAGGTACCTAGTGGGCTACTTGGACCCTAGGGACCCTCAGGATTCAAGGGGACTTAATCTCCCAAATTAAAATGGCCACAGGCCACGTTTACACAGTGGTGAAGGGAAGGGAAGGGGCCTGAGGTGACATGTGCAAACACGCCCTGTGGCGGGATTTAAGATGGGGAAATAATTCCCCTTCAACCCTGAGGGACCCTGGGGGCCAACTAGTCCACCAGGTGCTTCCAGTAAGCCCCACTGCGCTGCGTTGCAGAGAGGTGGTCCAGGCCGTGTCACTTTTTACACCTCTCTGTAACGCAGCTTTGTGGCGCTAACTGGAGATACCTGGTGGGTTAGTTGGACCCAAGGGACACTCAGGATTCAAGGGGACTTTATCCCCCAAATAATTATGGCCACAGGGCGTGTTTGCACACATCAGCTCAGCCCCCCCTCCCTTCACCAGTGTGCAAACGCGCCCTGTGGTGTGTTTTAAGAGGTAGTTTTAATCCCCCTGCCCTATCATGCACTAGGGGCTTACAGAGGAGGTCATTCTAATCAACGCATAGTGTTCCCTAGTGTATGTAGGTGTTTTAACTGTATTCTAAGTGTCTTTTAGCATAGCACTGGCTCTAAGACTGGTTAGTCAGAGTCAGTTACCACCAGTACCCATCTGAAAAAATTGTAAAATCTGCACCAAAACCCAACCACTTATCAATTCACCCAGGCACTCTCCTTGCAGTACTCTAATCATTCAGTCAGTACCCAAGTACTCATGCACTGAGCCAGGCCTTGAGCGTTACAACAAATGATGGACGGAATGCTGACAATGCATACATTCTCCCCCAGTCAAGAGATCTGGGTTAAATCCATCGTTCTTATGCCCACTACACCACCCCAGTTTAGACATGGCCATATGCAAATCAGTCTTGACCCTGTGCCTCATGGGAACAGTCCAGCCCGAACTGCCAAGCCATGTCTTCCCTGGACCGGAATCAAGCATCCTAGGACCGGTTTCTGGCTATCAGCCGTCATCAGCCAGGATAGCTTGACTCCAGTGGCGTAGTGAGCACGGGTCCCACGTCTGGGAATACCCATCCCACTTAGGGCGAAAAGCGTTACAACAAACAAATGATGGACGGAATGCTGACAATGCATACATTCTCCCCCAGTCAAGAGATCTGGGTTAAATCCATCGTTCTTTTGCCCACTACACCACCCCAGTTTAGACATGGCCATATGCAAATCAGTCTTGACCCTGTGCCTCATGGGAACAGTCCAGCCCGAACTGCCAAGCCATGTCTTCCCTGGACCGGAATCAAGCATCCTAGGACCGGTTTCTGGCTATCAGCCGTCATCAGCCAGGCTAGCTTGACTCCAGTGGCGTAGTGAGCACGGGTCCCACGTCTGGGAATACCCATCCCATTTAGGGCGAAAAGCGTTACAACAATCAAATGATGGACGGAATGCTGACAATGCATACATTCTCCCCCAGTCAAGAGATCTGGGTTAAATCCATCGTTCTTTTGCCCACTACACCACCCCAGTTTAGACATGGCCATATGCAAATCAGTCTTGACCCTGTGCCTCATGGGAACAGTCCAGCCCGAACTGCCAAGCCATGTCTTCCCTGGACCAGAATCAAGCATCCTAGGACCGGTTTCTGGCTATCAGCCGTCATCAGCCAGGATAGCTTGACTCCAGTGGCGTAGTGAGCACGGGTCCCACGTCTGGGAATACCCATCCCACTTAGGGCGAAAAGCGTTACAACAAACAAATGATGGACGGAATGCTGACAATGCATACATTCTCCCCCAGTCAAGAGATCTGGGTTAAATCCATCGTTCTTTTGCCCACTACACCACCCCAGTTTAGACATGGCCATATGCAAATCAGTCTTGACCCTGTGCCTCATGGGAACAGTCCAGCCCGAACTGCCAAGCCATGTCTTCCCTGGAGCGGAATCAAGCATCCTAGGACCGGTTTCTGGCTATCAGCCGTCATCAGCCAGGATAGCTTGACTCCAGTGGCGTAGTGAGCACGGGTCCCACGTCTGGGAATACCCATCCCACTTAGGGCGAAAAGCGTTACAACAAACAAATGATGGACGGAATGCTGACAATGCATACATTCTCCCCCAGTCAAGAGATCTGGGTTAAATCCATCGTTCTTTTGCCCACTACACCACCCCAGTTTAGACATGGCCATATGCAAATCAGTCTTGATCCTGTGCCTCATGGGAACAGTCCAGCCCGAACTGCCAAGCCTTGTCTTCCCTGGACCGGAATCAAGCATCCTAGGACCGGTTTCTGGCTATCAGCCGTCATCAGCCAGGATAGCTTGACTCCAGTGGTGTAGTGAGCACGGGTCCCACGTCTGGGAATACCCATCTCACTTAGGGTGAAAAGCGTTACAACAAACAAATGATGGACGGAATGCTGACAATGCATACATTCTCCCCCAGTCAAGAGATCTAGGTTAAATCCATCGTTCTTTTGCCCACTACACCACCCCAGTTTAGACATGGCCATATGCAAATCAGTCTTGACCCTGTGCCTCATGGGAACAGTCCAGCCCGAACTGCCAAGCCATGTCTTCCCTGGACCGGAATCAAGCATCCTAGGACCGGTTTCTGGCTATCAGCCGTCATCAGCCAGGATAGCTTGACTCCAGTGGCGTAGTGAGCACGGGTCCCACGTCTGGGAATACCCATCCCACTTAGGGCGAAAAGCGTTACAACAAACAAATGATGGACGGAATGCTGGCAATGCATACATTCTCCCCCAGTCAAGAGATCTGGGTTAATCCATCGTTCTTTTGCCCACTACACCACCCCAGTTTAGACATGGCCATATGCAAATCAGTCTTGACCCTGTGCCTCATGGGAACAGTCCAGCCCGAACTGCCAAGCCATGTCTTCCCTGGACCGGAATCAAGCATCCTAGGACCGGTTTCTGGCTATCAGCCGTCATCAGCCAGGATAGCTTGACTCCAGTGGCGTAGTGAGCACGGGTCCCACGTCTGGGAATACCCATCCCACTTAGGGCGAAAAGCGTTACAACAAACAAATGATGAACGGAATGCTGACAATGCATACATTCTCCCCCAGTCAAGAGATCTGGGTTAAATCCATCGTTCTTTTGCCCACTACACCACCCCAGTTTAGACATGGCCATATGCAAATCAGTCTTGACCCTGTGCCTCATGGGAACAGTCCAGCCTGAACTGCCAAGCCATGTCTTCCCTGGACCGGAATCAAGCATCCTAGGACCGGTTTCTGGCTATCAGCCGTCATCAGCCAGGATAGCTTGACTCCAGTGGCGTAGTGAGCACGGGTCCCACGTCTGGGAATACCCATCCCACTTAGGGCGAAAAGCGTTACAACAAACAAATGATGGACGGAATGCTGATAATGCATACATTCTCCCCCAGTCAAGAGATCTGGGTTAAATCCATCGTTCTTTTGCCCACTACACCACCCCAGTTTAGACATGGCCATATGCAAATCAGTCTTGACCCTGTGCCTCATGGGAACAGTCCAGCCCGAACTGCCAAGCCATGTCTTCCCTGGACCGGAATCAAGCATCCTAGGACCGGTTTCTGGCTATCAGCCGTCATCAGCCAGGATAGCTTGACTCCAGTGGCGTAGTGAGCACGGGTCCCACGTCTGGGAATACCCATCCCACTTAGGGCGAAAAGCGTTACAACAAACAAATGATGGACGGAATGCTGACAATGCATACATTCTCCCCCAGTCAAGAGATCTGGGTTAAATCCATCGTTCTTTTGCCCACTACACCACCCCAGTTTAGACATGGCCATATGCAAATCAGTCAATGTGCTGAGCCAGGCCTTATCACATAGACTGCTTCAAATGCCTATCCACTATGCATGCAATACTCTAACCACCTACACACTTGTCTTTCACACCTTCAATTCCCCAGCCAGTATCCATACACTCCAGCAAACACCCTATCACTCCCCTTGCACTCCTCTAGTGACCCATTCAGCACCATGACCTAATCCATTCACTGCGCCAAAAAACAAAACCACTTATAAATTCACCCAGGCACTCACCTTGCAGTACTCTAATCATTCAGTCAGTATCCAAGTACTCATGCAGCGAGCCAGGCCTTAGCACATGGACTGCTTCAAACGCCTATCCACTATGCATGCAGTCCTCTAACCATCTACACACTTGTCTTTCACACCTTTAATTCCCTAGTCAGTATCCATACACTCCAGCAAATACCCCGTCACTCCCCTTGCACTCCTCTAGTAACCCATTCAGCACCATGTACTAATCCATTCACTGCGCCAAAACCCAAACACTTATAAATTCACCCAGGCACTCTCCTAGCAGTACTTTAATAATTCAGTCAGTACCCAAGTACTCATGCACTGAGCCAGGCCTTAGCACATGGACTGCTTCAAACGCCTATCCACTATGCATGCAGCCCTCTAACCACCTACACACTTGTCTTTCACACCTTCATTTCCCCAGTCAGTATACATACACTCCAGCAAACACCCTGTCACTCCCCTTGCACTCCTCCAGTGACCCATTCAGCACCATGTACTAATCCATTCACTGCGCCGAAACCCACTTATAAATTCACCCAGGCACTCTCCTTGCAGTACTCTAATCATTCAATCAGTACGCAAGTACTCATGCAGTGAGCCAGACCTTAGCACATGGACTGCTTCAAACGCCTATCCACTATGCATGCAGTCCTCTAACCACGTGCACACTTGTCTTTCACACCTTCAATTCCCCAGTCAGTATACATACACTCCAGCAAACACCCTGTCACTCCCCTTGCACTCCTCCAGTGACACATTCAGCACCATGTACTTATCCATTCACTGCGCCAAAACCCAAACACTTATAAATTCACCCAGGCACTCTCCTTGCAGTACTCTAATCATTCAGTCAGTATCCAAGTACTCATGCAGCGAGCCAGGCCTTAGCACATGGACTGCTTCAAACCCCTATCCACTATGCATGCAGTCCTCTAACCACCTACACACTTGTCTTTCACACCTTCAATTCCCCAGTCAGTATCCATACACTCCAGCAAACACCCTGTCACTCCTCTTGCACTCCTCTAGTGCCCATTCAGCACCATGACCTAATCCATTCACTGCGCCAAAACCCAACCACTTATAAATTCACCCAGACACTCTCCTTGTAGTACTCTAATCATTCAGTCAGTATCCAAGTACTCATGCAGCGTGCCAGGCCTTAGCACATGGACTGCTTCAAACGCCTATCCACTATGCATGCAGTCCTCTAACCACCTACACACTTGTCTTTCACACCTTCAACTCCCCAGTCAGTATCCATACACTTCCTGCAAACACCCCGACACTCCTCTTGAACACCTCTAGTGACCCATTCAGCACCATGTACTAATCCATTCACTGCGCAAAAACCAAAACAATTAGTAATTCACCCAGGCACTCTCCTTGCAGTACTCTAATCATTCAGTCAGTATCCAAGTACTCATGCAGCGAGCCAGGCCTTAGCACATGGACTGCTTCAAACGCCTATCCACTATGCATGCAGTCCTCTAACCACCTACACACTTCTACACACTTGTCTTTAACACCTTCAATTCCCCAGTCAGTATACATACACTCCAGCAAACACCCTGTCACTCCCCTTGCACTCCTCCAGTGACCCATTCAGCACCATGTTCTAATCCATTCACTGCGCCAAAACCCAACCACTTATAAATTCACCCAGGCACTCTCCCTGCAGTACTCTAATAATTCAGTCAGCACCCAAGTATTCATGCAGTGAGCCAGGCCTTAGCACATGGACTGCTTCAAACGCCTATCCACTATGCATGCAGTCCTCTAACCACCTACACAGTTGCCTTTCACACCTTCAATTCCCCAGTCAGTATCCATACACTTCTAGCAAACACCCTGTCACTCCTCTTGCACTCCTCTAGTGACCCATTCAGCACCATGTACTAATCCATTCACTGCGTCAAAACCCAAACACTTATAAATTCATCCAGGCACTCTCCTTGCAGTACTCTAATCATTCAGTCAGTACCCAAGTACTCATGCAGTGAGCCAGGCCATAGCACAGTGGTTCCCAAACTTTTTTGACCCACGGCTCCCTTGACCCATTGGCTGTTGGCCGTGGCTCCCCATTATGTTACTGTTTTATTCGGGTGGGGGGGGATGTAAGCCCAGCCTCGGCTCAGTACCTAGAAGCAGTTAGCAACGATGCTGGCTTCAAGCAGGAGTATAAAACACTGGCACAAAGAAGTGAGTTATGTGCACCTGGCAGTTATTAGCCTTCCTGTAACAATGATTAGAGACAGACAAGAGAACAAGCCCCGTCTAGAAACGTCTTCACCTTGAACAACATAAACTGCAGTCCCACCTTCGCCCCTACCATCCACTGAATAACAGTGTTCCAGAAGAACTTATCAGGATCACTTCACTAACAGGGATTTAATTCAATTACTAAAAGGGTGCCCTGTCTCCATTCTCCTTCACATCAATGTCTGTGTCTCTGCATTCCAGCCACAGGAAGGCAATCAATACATACCACTGTCTGGAAAAGCATTATCAACCCTCCATCTTGTTCTGTGTTGAACAAGATGCCATCCGACATAGATCTCACTGGTCCCAGTACACAATTCTCACCATACACACACTAACAAACATGCACCAAGTAGTTGTTGCATGTACACACACTGTATGCAAGCATGTGATATCAGAACAAGTATCTATGGTTCACATAAAAGCAGAAATTTACATGAGGTGTTGGTAGACTACATACCCTCTCCCTGACACAGATAAAAATGTGTGGTCACTCAACCGATTTACAAAAGCCAGGGACGCTGCCACCACCTCTCTGTGTAACTTACCCAGAACATGGAAAGTTGTTCTACGCCTGCTATGAGGGCAATCATTTTGCACCCCTCAAATTCACAACATAGGTTCTGCACCCTGCATTACATGTTTTCTATGTGGGCAACATTCCCATTCCAACAATCCGCATGCTAATAATTTCAAGCTGCTGAACACCAAGTTGAGAGGTGTTGGAGGTCTCTGTGTTTAGAGAAGGACAGTGCCAAAATGTGGCACTGAAAATGTGTTGTAGGGCACAAGGCACTGGAATCTAAGAATACCCTTGAATATCATAGGGATAATTAAAATCAGAAGAGATGCAGGGTGAAAGGTAAGGTTGAAATTTGTGGCGACAGAAGACCGTGCTAAGTACGAAGGCCTGTGCTGGGCACAGCTGTGATATGATGGAGTGTTGTGAAAAGAAAGAGACCAGTATGGTAAGGGTGGTGTGTGGGGCAAGGCTTGGTACAGAGGAGCCCTGGGGTAGGAGTTTTTATTTTTTCATGTCGTTTTCTATACCTAAAACGTGGCCAAAATATTAAAAGTGCTTTACACAGTCACAAGCAATTGAAAAGTTAGAAGATAAAATAAGTAAATGACTTTTCTTAACCCCAGAAAGATGTGTATATAACTTAATTGGGGACATAAAGTAAGAATTGGGCTACATACAAGAAACAATATATATTAACAGAAGAACCTGGAGGGAAAGATCTGGAATTAAAAGCATTTTATGAGAAAAGGAACTAAAAACCCTCTTACCCTGTCCAGATGTTCATGAAAGGGGTGAACACGGTACAGAGCATTTCTCCCTCATAGCACAGGTCGGGTGCAATCACAAGTCGAGGGAGGTTCTGGGGCCCTCAGACAGAGTTGTTGTTGGCGCAGGCAGAGTTATTCATCTGTAGAAGGGCGCCTCTTGGATGTTCACACCGGAGGGGTGTCTTTCGCTCACGTCCTCGCAAGCAGACAAGTGCCTAGCTTTGGAGCGCTTACACTTCTGGGGTGCCTCTCGGGTCTTCTTCACACGTCTTCATAGGGCATAACTTGCTGATTTTGATGCACTCTGCCCGCAATTCCACATTTACTGGTATTTACCTTTCATTTCACCCCTGTAAAATTCGACAGGGGTCACTTGCCGGAATTTACCTGGTGAAAATTGCGTTGGATGTAATAATTACCACAACAGTAGTTTGCACAGGGATCTGAAAAGAACAGCCCACTCGTAACGAGGCCCGTTATTCTGGCACACACCACAAACTTATTTATTTCTTGTTGGCTCTGTGAATAGGGCTCATCACGGAGCTATGCGGACCTTCAGGTGCAACAGAGGTTAGGTGAGACTATGTTTTCAGACGGATTACTGACGTCATCAAGGAGACGGCCAGTGAAGTCGTTTGGCGCAAGCACAGTTTTCCCCTTTCCTCTACTCATACTTTCCCTTAGCTGCGACAGTCTCCGTTATCGGCGAATTTATAGCTAAAGTTAATGCAGCAAAGTGTCTCATGTTTGTGCGGTATTACTTTTGTTTATTTTTGGCTCATTCATTAAAAAATGCATTTGGAGAAATGGGTAAAGTGTTCAGGACATCTGAGTGCTCTCACCTAGTCGGTAGGTCGCTGGCTCGAGAGGGGTTCACACTTCAGGGGTGCCTCTTCTGTGCTCGGTCCCGCGTCGCAGCCTTCTTTGCTCCTGCACATGCCCTTCGCGCACAACCTACACAGAAGGACTCAGGGGAATGAGCCGGACTCTGCAGCCAATCCTAAATCCTGCAAACATAAGGTTGATGAATCTCCGCCAATCAGTGCCGGGACAGTTTTGAAGTCCCAATCCGAGCCCGTTCTCGCCGCAGTGCTTAAAGATAGCTGTGGTCCCGCCTAAGTGTGAGTGAATTCAACCAATGGGAGAAGGGAGCAGGGTTCCGCACATATGTTGCACTGGTTCTCGGGGCTGCAAAGAGTTAATTTACACACTTCGCACATTAAATCTTCTTCAGAGGATACTACCTTTTCCACGTTCTCAAGACGTGCGCGGCGCCCCTGGCAAGTTCTAACGGCGCACCGGGGCGCCACGGCGCACAGTTTGGGAACCACTGCCTTAGCACATGGACTGCTTCAAACCCCTATCCACTATGCATGCAGTCTCCTCTAACCACCTACACACTTGTCGTTCACACCTTCAATTCCCCAGTCAGTATACATACACTCCAGCAAACACCCTGTCACTCCCCTTTCACTCCTCCAGTGACCCATTCAGCACCATGTACTAATCCATTCGCTGTGCCAAAACCCAAACACTTATAAATTCACCCAGGCACTCTCCTTGCAGTTCTCTAATCATTCAGTCAGTACCCAAGTACTCATGCACTAAGCCAGGCCTTAGCACATGGACTGCTTCAAATGCCTATCCACTATGCATGCAGTCCTCTAACCACCTATACACTTGTCTTTCACACCTTCAATTCCCCAGTCAGTATACATACACTCCAGCAAGCACCCTGTCACTCCCCTTGCACTCCTCCAGTGACCCATTCAGCACCATGTACTAATCCATTCACTGCACCAAAAGCCAAACACTTATAAATTCACCCCGGCACTCTCCTTGCAGTATTCTAATCATTCAGTCAGTCCCCAAGTACTCATGAACTGAGCCAGGCCTTAGCACATGGACTGCTTCAAACCCCTATCCACTATGCATGCATTCCCCTAACTAACCAACACACTTATAGTTCTGCACTTATACAGTCAACAAAAAAAAACAATATTTCAGTTTCAATATTTTAAAAAACATTTTTATTTCCATTTGTATTAAAAATATATAATGTAATTTAAAAAATAAAATATGTAAAAGTAAACAATTAAAAAACTGTAGAAAATCAGTATAAAAAATATATATAACTATTATTACATTTAAAAATTATCATTTAAAAAACCTTTGAAATTCACCGAAAAAACCATAGGTTTCAGACATGTTATAGTTAGGAATTAGAATTTAAAAAACTTTAGAAATTCACTGAAAATACCATTTCAGAGCTTTAGCTGGACATTTAACTCGTACAAAACTATTGAAATTCCTCCGTTATAGTTAGTTCTGCTAACTATAACTCGCGCGCCCGCAATCCACTGCAGATGATGTCACATATTACATCATTCATGACATGGTCAGTGACATCACTGATGACATCACTGATGACATCACTGATAACATCATCCACGTGACAATGAGATACACCTCATCATACACGAGTATAACCTTTCAAAACTCACTGTAAAATACAGAGTACCATATTTGAATCCATTGACACACCAGTACAAGTTTCTAAAAACCCACTCAGTGATTCCTAGATCCACACACACATCTAATCACTTACCTATAGATTCACTCATACATGCTGTCAATGATCAATATAACACTATCAAATATACTTATACATCTATATCGACATTACACACAAGCACACATCCTATTCACTTATGCAGTCATCCTACTCACTTATGCAAACAATGGATCATACTTACATTTACTCAGCTACACACTTATACAAACACCACTTAATTTATTCAGTAACTCATACTTAGGTGCCGATTACGATCATGTAAAAGAATTCCCCGTACGACTCGTATCCGGTCTTTTTACCGTACGAATCGTACAAGTGCCGTACAAACTGCCAAGTACGATTTGCATGGGAAAAAGTCCATACGAATCGCATTGGGAATAATTCCCCACACGTCCTCGGGTCGGAAAATGTGTCCGACACATCCTCGGACGATTTACCGTACAAATGTGAAAAGTGAAGTCCGACCGCGCTAGTACGATCCATCCCATGCGTCCGATGTTACAACCGGATGGAAAAAACACCGTCCGCACCGAACTCCCATAGCAACCATGGACACATGTGCCCGCATACGCGCCCAACACCCCCCCAGCCCTCCCATGTACGAGTCGAATCCCCACCCGTGTATGTACACCCGTGTATGTACGAGACATACCCCCACCCGTGTATGTACACCCGTGTATGTACACCCGTGTATGTACGAGACGTACCCCCACCCGTGTATGTACACCCCCGTACGTACGGCCCGTACCCCCACCCGCGTATGTATGGAGCGTACCCCCACCCCAACCGTGTATGTACGACCCGTACCCTCACCCGCGTACGTATGGAGCGTACCCCCACCCCAACCGTGGATGTACGGACCGTACCCCCACCCCAACCGTGTATGTACGACCCGTACCCTCACCCGCGTACGTATGGAGCGTACCCCCACCCCAACCGCGGATGTATGGACCGTACCCCCACCCCAACCGTGTATGTACGACCCGTACCCTCACCCGCATACGTATGGAGCGTACCCCCACCCCAACCGTGTATGTACGGACCGTACCCCCACCCCAACCGTGTATGTACGACCCGTACACTCACCCACGTATGTATGGAGCATACCCCCACCCCAACCGTGTATGTACGACCCGTACCCTCACCCGGGTATGCATGGAGCGTAGCCCCACCCCAACCGTGTATGTACGACCCGTACCCTCACCCGCGTACGTATGGAGCGTACCCCCACCCTCACCCGTGTATGTACGGACCGTACCCCCACCCCAACCATGTATGTACGACCCGTACCCTCACCCGCATACGTATGGAGCGTACCCCCACCCCAACCGTGGATGTACAGACCGTACCCCCACCCCAACCGTGTATGTACGACCCGTACCCTCACCCGCGTATGTATGGAGCGTACCCCCACCCCAACCGTGTATGTACGGACCGTACCCCCACCCCAACCGTGTATGTAGGACCCGTACCCTCACCCGCGTACGTATGGAGCATACCCCCACCCCAACCGTGTATGTACGACCCGTACCCTCACCCGCGTATGTATGGAGCATACCCCCACCCCAACCGTGTATGTACGACCCGTACCCTCACCCGCGTATGTATGGAGCGTACCCCCACCCCAACATTCTAAGTACGGAGCGCACCCCAGGCCCCAACACCAGCACCTTCACACAACATCGCGCATGTACGAGTCGTACCAAGCCAGACACAAGGACAGCACTGTACATAACCAGGACAAAGCACAACAACACAAGAATACACTTTTCGAATGCCACAAAGCAACAAAACATGTCCAACAAGCACAAATACAACACATTCACTGACCTGCAACTGCCAAAATCCCAAACAGAGGCCCAAAACACAACAGCTCCTTATAACACACCCACCCAAAGTTCAAACACAGCCACAACCACCTATGGACCAATAAAAAGGGCCCACAAACACAAACCATGAGCCTTTGCAACAGACTCACTGCTGCCAGACCCCACAGACAACCTACAGCACCATACTTGAACCTTTACTACACCTTACACTTGCACACCTTTACACACACACCTTCACAAACACCCCCTCATCACATTCACACACACACCTGCACAACCACACCCACACACCCACAACCATCCACACCCACACCCCTCACCATGCCCACTAACAAGAATCCAAAGTTCACTAGCCAAGAGTTGGAGGTCCTTGTCGACGAAATCCTCAGAGTCGAGCCACACCTCTTTGGAACATTGGTCAGACAGACCAGCATTTCCGAAAAAACAGCCATGTGGCAGAGGATTGTCGATGCTGTGAATGCTGTTGCGTCCACCAGAAGGACCAGGCATGAATGCCAAGCCAGGTGGTACGATCTGCGGAGGAGGGTCCGAGCCAAAATGACCGACGACCACAACCAGGCCAACATCACTGGAGGAGGGCCGCCCCGCAGACCCGTACAATACCATCCCTGGGAGGAGTGGGTGATGGCCATACTGCCGGTGGTGGCAGTGGACGGATTAGAAGGACTCCGAGACCCGGGTGAGTACACGAACAACTCACCTCACATGGAGGGAACGTCATCCACAACCAAACTCACAATCAGTCACGCAACCACCCCAAGCTATCGCATGACTCAACCACACTCCATGAACACGCACATGCCACTAGCGCCACCATGCCCCATGCACCCAGCTGGACAATGCCAGGTCACAGGCCACAGAAAACACCAACACAAGACACGGTAAGCCGGATGGCGGGATTGTGGGCCCCAAAAATCACATAGTGCAACTCAGAAGCAGACAACAATGCCCTCTGCCCATCTGGCCTAGGTCACAGCCAGACAAACAGTGTGTCCCCACACAGGAAAGACTTGCCAGCAAATGGCGGACGCCTTGCATTAAGACATGGGGGTGAAGGCACGTTTTTGCACATGACAGCAGCTAATGAACAGCCAACACTGTGAAAGAGTGGCAGCACACACCACCACAGCAGCAGCGCAGACACAGACACTACACACAATGGGTGCCTGGAGATCAGAAACAAACTCACATCAACAAGCCAAGGGCCATTCAAAGATCTGCTAAAAGTGTGTGCCTAGGAAGCTGGGCTGAGGTGACAGAGGGTGACACACAGAGGGAGGGAGAGGGGGAGAGAGAGGGAGGGAGACACAGGGAGACGGACAGAGGGAGGAGGCTGACACAGGGAGGGAGGGAGAGGGGGACAGAGAGGGAGTGAGAAATGGACACACAGTGAGACCAATTCAGCCTTGTGGGGTGTGGGAATGTCTGCTCGTCAGCAGGTGGACTGCGTGCATGTAGACAAGGGTGGCCAGTGCCTGAATCCCCCTCTCTTCTCCATGGCAAAACACAGGGCCATGTCTCAACCTGTGCACCAGCACAATGCCAGCTACCTGCATTATATAAGTGTGTGGAACAACTCCATGTGCCCACGTACAGTGCAACACGGAAGGCGCCAATGCATGGCTCGCCACACCTGCTCACTCCACTGCTGACTGCAGTCACAATTGACGCAGCAAGTAAGACTGTGCCACACATAGGTAAAGTCTCAAAAGCTGTGGCCAAGGGACATACCCATGCACAAGTGCACTGTGAGTGGAATGCAAGACATATCCAAATTCCCAGAGGAAATGTGCCAACTTTGAAACGAATGAAACATGGATGTTGCATGGAACATAAATAACATTGTCTCTCTCACACACAGGTCAACGTCGTGGATCACCCCCCAACACTGGGGGGGAAGAATCACAGGACCCGGCTCTGCGGGATGCCGATCCCACCGGCAGCGATGACTCTCACTACTCTGTGGACGACCCCGACCAACCTGGCCCCTCTGGTGTCCAACCACCTGCAGTACCTGCGTCAGGTACAACTGGGCCAACCACCACCCCACTCCTGCCACATCCCAGGAGACACCCAGGATCCCTGCCCCACCACCACAATGCAGCCAGGCTCACCAGGAGGGACACGGTGTACCGGGCACCCAGGAGGAGGCAGGCGACAAAGCTAATGCCCGGAGACCCGATGTGCCCACAAGGGCAGGCCAGGTGCAAGTGGGCAGGGGTGGTGGGAGTGGAGGACGGCGGAGGCGCGAGCCTGACCAGTTGGCTGCGGAACCGGTATATTCCCATGTCAGAAACATCCTGGACACATACCGGCAGGACACCACGGGCATGGCCCAGGTTGTGTCCATCCTCGAGGAGATCAAGACCCAGCAGGCCCAGCAACATGCAGAGCAACATGCCTGTCTACTGCGACACCAAGGGCGGATGGAGGACAGACAGGCTGAGCTCGTGACGGTGTTCACGGGAATTCACAGTGCACTCCGTCGGATAGCCGACAACATGGGCAACCCTCCCTGTGCCACCAGGCGTAGAACATCACCACCCACAGGGAGGGATCAGGAGGAGGAGGAGACATCCGATGGAGCATCCCAAACATCATCACGGCCTGCTTCTGAGGGTTCCCGCAGGAGGGCGGGCCGTCCACGGAAAAGACCGTGAGGGTCAGCGCAACAGCACCATCTCCCAGGACACCTGGCCTGGCACCTGGCCCACTGGACCAACAGCAGCACATCAGCAAAAGACATTCTCTGCCACATGGACTTGCTGGTCACTGTCTGACCAATGTTGACAAAGACTGTGGCATGGACTCTGAGGATTTCCAATGGCAAGAACACCAACTCCCCTAGTGAACTTTGGATTCCACACACCCGGAAAGCCCCTCATGTCATACCCCCCACCCCCATGTGCCCCAACAAAAATAAAAAGTTACACGATGAAGAGATGATGCCTACATTTTGCATTATTACCTTACATGTGTCTTGTTAAGTCTAACCATGCCTGAGTTCTCATATGACTTCATCCATCCACACCCTGGGGCCTGAGTCTGGCACAGGACACACATGGGTCACAATGTATTAGGCAAGACAGACATGGAGCACCATACACACCCGTGATGGGCCCAACCAGCTGAGGGGGTGGCCGCAGAACCGTGCCGACAGACATATTGAGTACAGCGACAGCCATGCGCAGAGGTCAGGGATCATGTGGAGTGTCCTGGGGGGCACCCAGGTATGTGTGGACAGGTGGCAGAACCATGTCCTGCAAGCTTGAGTCAGGTGGATGCAGAGAATGGTGGCCTGGCCAACGTTGGATGCATGGGGATGGCACATGTCACAATACCCACACAGTCATGGACATCATGCACAATACACAGTCTAATCCCACACAAACAGCTTGCATCTTGCTACTCGACACATAGACACATAGCCACTATCACGGAAAACCATGCCAGACATGCCGTATGCACCGTGGCAACACACCAGCATTGACTGAGAATAGGCACCTTGGAGGCATAGGGACACCTTTATTATTCATGTATTCGGGAATGCAGAGGCAACTCTGAGTACACATAAACAGGACATGTGGAGTAACATGTGGGTCCAACACTGGAACCCCCCTTCTGCAGCACAAATGCGTGATAGCCATGGAACTGGCACACAAGTGTCGGCTAACAGCTAAACACCCCCTGCTGCTCACGGAGAGGCTGCCATACACCATTGATCCTCTGATGTGGAAGTCCCACACCATGTCAAGCCAATGCAAACCGTATGTGTCCGAGGGCAGTGTTACACACATTGATGCCATCATCACAATCCACTATCCCATCACAGATGACTGTCAACAAGTCTGACCATCTATTCAGGTGTACCCAGCTACATGTCATGTGTCCCATGGTGATGCGACATGTCTGCAGAGGAACCAAACACCGACAGGGGCAGTGTGCACACATCGGAAACAACAGCCACACCCAATACACCCCTGATGCATCCCTTACCCTAAGGAGACTTCCAAACTTGTCCGTGCGTGTAACGCTGAGTCAGCACATGATGACGTGTCCATGAGGAATAGCAGTGCCACAACAATGCAACCAGCAGACGGCATGCGCAAGTACCTGGGGATGAGAGACACACAAGAAGTCAGCCACAAAAAGCACAGCCACTTGCATGTGCATGCTAGGTCACAATTATGACTGGGGAAATACACTCATCACTGGCACCATCACTCCAGTGACACATCCACACACACCTCTAACTCACGTGGCATACATGCAGATGGACACACACATCGCAACACATGCCACACGGGGACCAATGCGTGCACACACAGACACTGGTACTCACCACTAAGCAAAGAAGTCGCGTATGAGCCGACTCCGGATGTCCTCTTGCGGAACCACATCCTCCACATCACTAGCCCCATTGCCAAGCCCTTCGTCCTCCACGGGTGGATGGTCCTGATCATCTTGATCCAGGATGAGTGGCACAGCTTTCTCAACTGCCATGTTGTGCAGCATGCAGCAGACCATGAAGATTTTGCAGACCTTCGCCGGGGCATATGGGAGGGCACCGCCGGTCTTGTTGAGGCATCTGAATCGGCTCTTCAGGAGGCCAAATGTCCTCCCTATCACTCGCCTTGTCCGGCCATGGGCGGTGTTGTAGCGGAGCTGGGCCGGCGTGATGGGGTTGCGGAGAGGTGTGATCAGCCATGGCATGTTGGGATAGCCAGCGTCCCCTACATGGAAACCACATGGACATAAGTAGGACAGGAGAAGCGGTCGTGCTGGAAGTCTACGCAAAATACAGGACAGACAGAGTGTACCCACCAACAACACATGCTCGTTCGTTGCACAGCTGCGTCATCATTTCAGGCACCCTGCTACGCCTCATGATGTAGGCATCGTATGCTGATCCTGGAAAACGAGCACAGACATGTGAAATCACCATGTTGGACAGACACACCACAAGGGCATTGATGGAGTGGTAGTGTTTGCGATTCCTGTACGCTACCTCCTGTGCCTGTGGTGGTACCAAAGCCACATGTGTCCCATCTATGGACCCAATGACATGGGGCATCCCTCCCAGGGCATAGAATCCACGCTTGACCCCAGTCAACAGTTCAGGAGTTGGGAAATGGATGAACTCATCCAGGTGAAGCAACATGGCCTCTAAGAAATCATGCAGCACACGGCTGAACCTGCTCTGGGACATGCCACCAACATGAGCTATGGTATATTGAAAGGTACCCGTAGCACCGTGTACAGTCATTCTCCCGCATGTCAGCCAAGTCCGGAATTGGTCAGGGAAGAGGCGGCGCTCTGCAGTAATTTGGAAGTGACAAGGAAGAGTGAGTGCCCTACAACAACAATTGATTTGTACTGGGCACATGTTAATCTGTCAATACACATATGCTACATACGGAGTCAGGTATGTGCCACATGCCCTGGACACGTATGGCTGCCAGGTGACACTCCTACCAAGACCCAGCTACACACGGAGATTGTGAACCTCCACATGCCATGGCATGGGATTAGCTGTGTCCCAGTGTAAGTGAACAGCCAGACGCAACACAGGAGTGACATACATCAACACATCAGCAGAAGTAGGATGTCGATTTCAGAGACAGGTAGCAGAACACTAGAGCCACAGGTCACATGACATTACACTAGGACAGCCCACACACTTGCCAATAAGGTGTACATGTAATGACTCACCACACATACATTGAGAGGATGCAGACATGTCCTTGTTACGCTACTCCGTGTCCCATGCATACATACGCACCTCACATCCGATACCACATGTGGCCTGGTGTGCGTAACAGTGTGCCATGTCCATCTACACACAGACACATGTTGGTTGCTGCAACAGCTGATGCTTTTAAGGGAGCACCAACATCAAGCTAATGGGAACACACCACACATACATGACATAGACACATCGTGCACCGTGGGTAGTCACATGTCTGGTGTGGTAACCCCTGTAGCGGGCATCAGGGGACACTTGCGTGTTTTGTTGACTGTGCCATGCCAGTGACGCTCATCCCAAGTGTGCAGTACGACATGCACACATGTCAAAGGAGTTAAGTGCATGCCTGGCACACATAACATCTGTACACATCTCATCATACATCTGTTGCCTTCTCGACTCAGGAGTAATGTGCCACATCACAGCCTTTCACACCTGTGCCCCACACATGTAGTACTGCCCAGACAATGCCTTGATGTCCATCCATGGACAAGTATGTCAGCTCTATTCCTTCCTGTGTGCTGCCTGTCACCACTGTGATGTGTGAAAGGCACCGTACATTCGCTCAGAGGGCCTGTGTACGTTCCCTATCACTATGGGAGTGCTGCCGTATGCGTACCCATAGTGATAGTGAGCGTACGCACGTGTGTACGGTCCGTATCACTATGGGTACGCATACGCGAGCACACCCATAGTGATAGTGAGCGTACAGGCGTGTGTACGGTCCGTATCACTATGGGTGTGCTCGCGTATGCGTACCCATAGTGATAGTGAGCGTACAGGCGTGTGTACGGTCCGTATCACTATGGGTGTGCTCGCGTATGCGTGCCCATAGTGATACGGACCGTACACACGCCTGTACGCTCACTATCACTATGGGTGTGCTCGCGTATGCGTACCCATAGTGATAGTGAGCGTACAGGCGTGTGTATGGTCCGTATCACTATGGGTGTGCTCACGTATGCGTACCCATAGTGATACGGACCGTACACACGCCTGTACGCTCACTATCACTATGGGTACGCATACGCGAGCACACCCATAGTGATACAGACCGTACACACGCCTGTACGCTCACTATCACTATGGGTACGCATACGCGAGCACACCCATAGTGATACGGACCGTACACACGCCTGTACGCTCACTATCACTATGGGTACGCATATGCGAGCACACCCATAGTGATAGTGAGCGTACAGGCGTGTGTACGGTCCGTATCACTATGGGCACGCATACGCGAGCACACCCATAGTGATACGGACCATACACACGCCTGTACGGGCCGTTGCTATACATTTGGGGTGCCCTAGGGCCCCGGTACGCACCGTACCTGTGTGTGAAACTCCAAATTACATAGGGGACACATGAGGGACAAGTATAAAGGCCTACATGCATGCTGGTTGTCATGGAGACCAAGTTTAAAGTTTGAATTTTTTTCAGCAGGTGCACAGCAGAAGTCAGTTTGAATGAATCTACTTTGTTGCAATGTGGTTCTGGAGTTGACATCATGCTCAAGAAAAAAACACAATAAGAACCCACTGACTGTGCTAGGTTTGAAGGGATTGGAGGAAACATAGGATGGAAATGTGAGTGACCAATCACTCTGTTCTCCTGTGCATGAAACGGGCCAGCAAGGCAGATATAAGGCAGCCAGGTCCCATGAGGGAGCACTTGCCTGCACATCTTTGGATTCTACGACCCAGCTGCTGCTACTGATTCCCTGGAACCATGTCAAGGTCTGTGGAGAGGGAACAGCCTTTCACGCTGGAGGAGAACCTGGCATTGCTGGATGTGATCCTCCCACAGTACCCCCTGCTGTATGGGCGACCAGGGTATCAGGTGAGTGCAGAGTCTACTAGCACAGACTGTGTCCCTTTTTTGTGACTGTGACTTCTGGCATTGTGTCCAGGTGTGACACACATGCTATGTACTGTAGGGGGGGTCCCATGGGGGGGAATGCCTGATGTCTCCCAGCCAGAGCATGCTGTGGTGCATGTCTGCCGTCCTCACTTGCATTGTGTTTACGGTGACAATCACTGCATGGTGCATGCCACATTCTGCCTGTCTTGTCCTCCTGGGAATGTAGCCTCTACAGTCCTCATTTGATTATGTGGTCAGCCCAGTGTGACAGGTGACTGTACCCACAGATGTGTGTTAGTTCTGTGTACCTGTGCTGAGAGTGTCCACATGATGTGTTCGTACCCTGGACATCGGTGTGTGTGTAAGTCCCCTGTCATGTGGGTGGGTGCATATGTGGAGTGTGGCACCCGGGCTGCATGAGGGATGGATATACCCTGCCCATGTGATATGAGCAGGGAGCAGTGCTGTGTGTCTGACGTGCAGAGCCAGCCCCACACCTGTGAGCCCCCCCCGTCTAGTGGCACATGTGCAGAGTGAGGTTTGTCGCTGCATTTGGCAATGGCAGGTGAATGTCCTGTGCCTGTGTGTGTCTGTGTACTCTGCTGAGGTAGCGTCAGTGGCCTGTGGCATGTGACTGCTTAGAGGTGCTGCACATAATCCTGGTGTAGCTTGTGATGCACAGTGTGAGCCTGGATCATTGAGTGTGTCGTTGCCCTCATTCCACCTGTGTACTTTCAATGGCATGTACTGCTTTTGCCCTTCCCCAGAGGATCATGTCCCTATGACAAAGGTGCAATGCGTTGGATGCATACTATGCCTTGTTGTAAACAGCAAATTTTTTCTAATATGTGTGTCTGTGACATGTGCCAGGTGTATTGATGTAGTGTCGTGAGGAGGACGGACGGTCGCAAGCGGCGCCTGGCCCAGGTGAGGAAACGCTGGCAGGATATCCGGTGCTGGACGCGGAGGATCGCACGGGTCCTGCTGGGGGACTCACCTGAGACCCATAAGAACCGCGGGCGCCACCGTCTGACCCACATCCACAAGCGTGTGCTGGCGGTGGTATTTCCAGACTTGGACAGGCGCTTACAGGAGAAGCAGCAGCAGGAAGGGGGTAGGTACATGTGTGTTTGTTGTGTGTGTGTGTCACCAGCATTTGTAAGTGCACAGTTGCATGGATACACTGCCAGGGTTTAAAGGTGCTGTGCAGATCCTGTTACCCACAGTATAGCGGTGCTCTCCTGCCTCCCTTCCCCTCCTTGCAATGTATTCCCTGGTCTGTGTGTAGTCACTCCTTCACAAGGTTATGTAGGCTGGCACTTTATCCACGTGAACTATGCCTGTAGCATCATGTGTGGGGGTGGTGTGTAACAGGTTTTGGGACCTTGCCTGTGCCCTGTCCAGTTCAGTACTTGTGGGTTCCATGTCAGTTGGCACTGATGCTGAGTCCAGACATGGGAGTTAATCTCTCAAGTGTCATGCCTTACAGCACGCATGTCCTATGTTGTGGCCTGTGACATGATGTGCATGAGTGTGCGATACGCATAGTGCAGGGATGGTGGCGTGTGTTGCAGTCATTCCCATTCAGGACCATGGAGTTGTGTGGCCACTACTGTCCCCTGGGGCATATTTTCCTAGGTGTCATGTGTGTCATCACAAAATGCGGACACTCTCAGTGTCTACAGCATAGGTTGTGCTCTGTGCCATTGTCCCCTGGCACCATGTATATTGACGTAAAATGTAGTACAAGTGTCCACTGTACAGCCTGACCTGATTTTCCTTGTTCATACTCATGGTGGCCAGTGCCTGTGTGTCTTGTTACAATCATCTGATGATGACCATTTGTACATGATTATTTGGACAGGCGCACCTTGGGTATTTTGTGTCCAATCTTGCATTTATCCAGCCCATGTGTATTTCATCCAGACTAAGAGATGTAAGTGCTTCCTGTGTCTCAACAAATTGTCTCATGTAGGGGGTGGCTGGTGCGGGCAAAGCCTACATGTCAAAACCTGATATCTCCTTGCTAGCTCTGGCCAGTGTGTGATGTTTGTCTGCACATACACTCAAGGTGCAGTGAGCCAGTCATGGTGGGCATGTTTTCAGTATTACCTATGCAGCATGTGCCTCAAGTTCATGGATATGGTCCCTGCTCATCCCTATTTTCGGCAACGCTGTGTGGTGCAGATGCAGTGCTGGATTGTCCCCAGGGTCTGGCTCCTCTGTCAAACTCCATTTCATGTCATTTGCTATTGTGTCATGCTCTCCATAGTTTTTCAGTGGCATGGTGGGTCAACCAACTGTGTGTTGCATGCCCTACATCTGTACCTTGTTTTGTAGATGTTATTCATCTTTCTTTTCAGGCTATGCACTGTAACCTATGTAGATTGGACTCATGTGACATATGTATACAGGTGTATGATTAATTGCTGTCTCTTCACCTTGCCCACAGCATCGTCGAGGGACACGGAGGGAGACATCAGCACAGACGGAGCGGAGGGACCGAGCACCAGTGCCAGCGGTGACATCGTGGCTGGCACATCGAGTGGAACTGAGGCGGAGGAGAGTGAGGCCGAGGACCTGTCCACTGGCACAACAGAATATGAAGCTGACGGGTCCGAGGATGATCTCTCCGAGTGGGCGGAGGCTGCACCAGCAGCTGACAGCGGCACAACATCTCTCCCCGCCTCCTCCATTGCCATCAGCCGCCTCCCACTTGCTCGTGTCCCTTCCCAGTGTGCCCAGTCACCACATGTCTCCTTCCTGCCAGGCACCACACCCTCTGCCCCTGTCTCCACTGCTGCCGCCAATGCCGAGTCTGTGGACATCCAGCGGCAGTTGCAGGTTGGTCAGGCTGCGATGCTTAATGTCCTCCATGTCCACAGCCGAGTGCTGAACAACATGGAGGCATACTTGGAGGGCATTTTCTCATCGCAGGCTGACCAACGCAACTTGCTGAGGTCCATTGACTCGACACTGACTGCAGCAGTGGGTCTCCTGCAGCGCTACTTCCAACCCCCTACCCCTGACCCATCCACACTTCCCACTCCCATGCCTGTCCCACGTACACCCAGACGTCAGCATGCACCCACCACAACAGACACAGGCACCACACCAGCAGGGAAGGTCAAACGCACACCTCCTGGCACGCACACACAGGGTGAAGTAGGCACACCCACTGGGTTGGGGGGCAAACGTAAGACACGCAGCCAGAGTGGGAGTCCGCATTCCACCACTCCCTCCAAATCCCCTCCCCTCAGCTCTCCTGGCCACATATCCGGCAAAGACTCCTTCATGGCTGCTCTGTCCCTGAGCCCCACAGTGACACCACCCCGCAAGCGGTCAAGGGAGTCCCCGGTCAGGGTGGTTGAGTCCCCCCCTGTCCACACCCTCCCCCAGTGGCGCTGCGACCCATCCCTCCGCCCCCCCCTCCTTGGGGCCTGTGGTTCCTTCGGGTGCAGGGGAGTCGCTGGAGGACCTTGCTAAGGTGTGCAGCGCCATCCTGGCCTCCGCCTTTGGCCCTGCCCCACCCCCTGTGGTGGAGTCCTCCATCCCTGCACCCACGACGCCTACCCTTCGCCCTCATGTCCCTGCGGTGCCTGGTCCTTCCCCCCCACATGATGCCCTCCCCCCTCTGGAAGACGAAGGAGTCTGACTGTGCAGGCAAGCTAGGGGACACGCGTCCCACTGTGTCCCCCACCTGGATTTGAACTTTGGATTGCCCTATGGGCATTGTACATTTTGAACTTTCAAGGGACAGACAGATTTTTGGATGCTGAATAAAGCAATTTATTTTTCCTTAGTACACTACTGTCTGTCTGATATTGCTGTTGGTGGACCTGCCCCATTATTTTGGGTGGTGATTATGTGTTGGGTGTGTGGGAATTGTAGTCTTGTGCTGGTCATAGGGTGGATCCTGGTATCTGTGTGCCATCACAAGCTGTTGGCTACATAACTTTGTTCATGTAAGCAGTTACTGCATGGTGACATCGTCCCAAGGTGTGTTCCTTCCTCTGTGTAACCTGACATCTTCCCTGCAGGGTCTTTCCAATATGTGGTGCTGAGCTGTGTCTACATTGGCTGGGTGTGTGACGGACTCGTTAGACTTGGGCCATGCATGCTGAGCGATGTCTCCACCTGCATCATTCGTGGCGTCCTTGGTGGTCACTGTACTTGTGTATGTAGACTGTTGTCATGACTTCATGTGGACATGTTTTCTTTTTGGCGCTATGCATGTGTATACTCCCAGCTTCGCACACATGTGGTACATGTACTGCAGGATCTTTGTGCACCTGACTGACATTTGTGGGCATTGGATCTGTGGGTAGTCCACCCTTTTCTTTGCAGGGGCACTGCTGTGAGTGTTAGGCACCCACCCCTCCTGTGTCTGGGCACTTCTGGGAGGACTCTGCACCCACCCCTCCTGTGTCTGGGCACTGCTGGGAGGACTCTGCACACACCCCTCCTGTGACTGGGCACTGCTGTGAGTGTTAGGCACCCACCCCTCCTGTGTCTGGGCACTGCTGGGAGGACTCTGCACACACCCCTCCTGTGACTGGGCACTGCTGTGAGTGTTAGGCACCCACCCCTCCTGTATCTGGGCACTGCTGTGAGGACTCTGCACACACCCCTCTTGTAAATAAATGTAAATGTGGGTGTACCTGTAAAGCGCACTGTGACTCCATGGAGTATCCTGGCGCTGAAGACCGCTGGGGAACCCGTCCTGGTTTTCCCTGTGAGATGGTCCCTTTCTGGGTATCTCCAAGGTGAAACCAGGCATCCCCGGCGTCTGTGGGGGGCCGTTGTAGAGATGAGGCAAGCTTAATGTCCAGAGTTGCAGAGTGTGTTCCTGGTTAGAGTAGGTACCGAGGCGAGAATTATCAAGTCCGTTTTGACCCTGGTCCACGACCCTGCTGCGTCGGGAATTGAACCCTGGTCCCTGGCCGATTCTCTGCTTACGGGTCTGCCGCCTCTAACCAGTGAGCCACACCTCTTGTGACTGAGCACTGCTGGGAGGACTCTGCACACACCCCTCTTGTGACTGGGCACTGCTGGGAGGACTCTGCACACACCCCTCCTGTGTCTGGGCACTGCTGGGAGGACTCTGCACACACCCCTCCTGTGACTGGGCACTGCTGTGAGTGTTAGGCACCCACCCCTCCTGTGTCTGGGCACTGCTGGGAGGACTCTGCACCCACCCCTCCTGTGTCTGGGCACTGCTGGGAGGACTCTGCACACACCCCTCCTGTGTCTGGGCACTCCTGGGAGGACTCTGCACACACCCCTCCTGTGACTGGGCACTGCTGGGAGGACTCTGCACACACCCCTCCTGTGTCTGGGCACTGCTGGGAGGACTCTGCACACACCCCTCCTGTGACTGGGCACTGCTGGGAGGACTCTGCACACACCCCTCCTGTGTCGGGGCATTGCTGGGAGGACTCTGCACACACCCCTCCTGTGACTGGGCACTGCTGTGAGTGTTAGGCACCCACCCCTCCTGTGTCTGGGCACTGCTGGGAGGACTCTGCACCCACCCCTCCTGTGTCTGGGCACTGCTGGGAGGACTCTGCACACACCCCTCCTGTGTCCGGGCACTGCTGGGAGGACTCTGCACACACCCCTCCTGTGACTGGGCACTGCTGTGAGTGTTAGGCACCCACCCCTCCTGTGTCTGGGCACTGCTGGGAGGACTCTGCACACATCCCTCCTGTGACTGGGCACTGCTGTGAGTGTTAGGCACCCACCCCTCCTGTGTCTGGGCACTGCTGGGAGGACTCTGCACACACCCCTCTTGTGACTGGGCACTGCTGGGAGGACTCTGCACACACCCCTCCTGTGACTGGGCACTGCTGGGAGGACTCTGCACACATCCCTCCTGTGTCTGGGCACTGCTGGGAGGACTCTGCACACACCCCTCCTGTGACTGGGCACTGCTGTGAGTGTTAGGCACCCACCCCTCCTGTGTCTGGGCACTGCTGGGAGGACTCTGCACCCACCCCTCTTGTGTCTGGGCACTGCTGGGAGGACTCTGCACACACCCCTCCTATGTCTGGGCACTGCTGGGAGGACTCTGCACACACCCCTCCTGTGACTGGGCACTGCTGGGAGGACTCTGCACACACCCCTCCTGTGTCTGGGCACTGCTGGGAGGACTCTGCACACACCCCTCCTGTGACTGGGCACTGCTGGGAGGACTCTGCACACACCCCTCCTGTGTCTGGGCACTGCTGGGAGGACTCTGCACACACCCCTCCTGTGACTGGGCACTGCTGTGAGTGTTAGGCACCCACCCCTCCTGTGTCTGGGCACTGCTGGGAGGACTCTGCACCCACCCCTCCTGTGTCTGGGCACTGCTGGGAGGACTCTGCACACACCCCTCCTGTGTCTGGGCACACGTAGGTTCGGGTCCATGTCTGTCCGTCGCGTGCAGGTACTCCTTGTTCGCGTCGTCCTGATTTCCTGTCAGTTTTTGGCTGCCGGAAAATATTGTCCGTGCGGGATGACGTCGGTGCAAATCGTACTTCCTGGTTCGTGAATGGCAGGCTGCGTGCGTCCCGACGTCACGTCGGCGCTTTCCCGGATCACATTTGTATGTTTATTTTCGTCGGTCGGGGTTTTGTACGAAATAGTATTTCCGTGCGAATCGTACTTACATGTTTGTATCTTGTTCCGACCGGGTACGCGTCGGACGGAGAATATGCTCCGTCCGATGGCTCGTACCCGGTTTTTACAGGACCGTGATCAGCACCTATGTGTGTTATAAAATCACTATTACAAGTATACAGTTATCCATACAGTCACTCATACAATCACTGAGTCCTATGTATACTTATTTATATACAACAACTGTCACATACACTGCCTTTTTTATTTTTCTATTTTGTTGGACATGTACCATTGAGAGATATATTTGCTCATCACCACACCCATAAAGATATTCACACACCCAAACAACTGTTATAACATGTAGTCTTAACCTCATATACCTACTGAATCAACTATTCACACATCTTTGGGCAGTCACACACCCCCCACTCTCCCATACAAATACTCAGTTAACTAATCAATAACTAATATAGACTTTCACATAGCTAGTAAACAAAACAACTGACAAAGTGATACAGATATTCACACAGTTTAGTCCCTATGGCTCCAGGAATGGGGCGACGTGGCCTGGTCCTGGGGGATGGGGACTCTGGGGCCTAGAGCGGCCAAGAGAAGGGGGGACCATGGCCCCACCACCTTCCGTAATAAAGATACATTTTTTGATTTTTAACAGCATTCTTTCAGCAAACAGCGTTCACCCGAAATCTCTCAAAATCTCTCAAATGGAGTGTCCCTTACGGTGAGTTCCTACGTGCTCGGAGAAATTGTTCAGAAGACAATTAATTTTTATTGCCGGTAGATCAGATGTATTTCAGATTCTTAAGTAGAGGGTATCCAATGGTGATTCTGGAGAATGCCAAATTAAGAGCTATGAAAAAGAAAAAGGAACTTTTGCTATACCCCAAAAGTCGAAAAGAAAAGAAGAATAAAAATGACTCGCAAGAAAATCTGAGGTTTATCTCACAATTCAATTCTTCAAGTGGAGTAATTCCAGATGCACTACAACGTCATTGGAAAGCACTCACAAAAGATGAAGACTTAAAGATTTGTACCTCACACCATCTAAGCATCGCTTGCAGGAAGGTACCGTCCTTAGGGCATTTATTAACATATAGTTATTTCGAAAAATCTGAAAAAGGAGACAGTAAAATGAATTGGTTAAGAGTGAATGTTTTTTTTTTTTAATGCCCCAAATGCAAAGCATGTAAATATGGACAAAATCATCAAGACATTGTGACCTTGACAGGAGAAAAAATTAAGATCAAGGAGAGACTAACATGTGACACAACACACGTTTATGCTTTAGAGTGCCAATGTGGAAAACAATATATCGAAAGCACCATAAACAAACTCAAGTTGTAAATTCTACAGCACTTAAGAGCAATTACCAACAAAGATTTCTCTTACACTATGTCAAAACAGATCTGGAAAGATCATCTGGGTGATTTGAATAATTTCTCCTATTATGGTATTGGATATGTACCTGGAAAAGTGAGAGGAGGGGATCGTGAGCTTGTGTTGCGAAAAACTGAGTCCAAATGGATTACCATTATTGGAACGGAGATTCCATGGGGACTAAACACTGATGCTGAACTTCATAAATTTTTATAACCTATGTATCAAATTCTATTTATCATCAACAGAATACACTCTTTTTAAGAAGTGATTTGTGTTACATGGACACATTAGACACTTGTGTTGTATCAATATGGCCCTAGAAGGTTAGTAAGGAAGGTATATCAACCTCCTGTTTTCCATCTTAAATGGACTTGCAATTGAATGATCAGGGCATTTATTGTTTTAGATACTTTATCTAGTCTATAGAGTTGTTTAAATCATGTTTCCCTAACTCGCACTTTGCACCAGCACTTTAAGCTGTAGTGGAATATTTGATTATCTTTTAAATTATGAATTGGTCAATATGGGTAAACACAAGCAGACAGTTATGTGAATGAATAATATTTTATGTTAATTTTTTAGATTTGAATGGTACTTTACAATAATATTGAATATGATCACATTATACTTTAAGTGAGCATGACCATTATATTATTCTTTGCACCTGCATTTTACTGTTAATCAAAATGATATATACAGCAATTGAATGTTATTGGTGAGAAACAGCATTTTGCACCTTGAATTTATATGCATGTTTATACATGGATACACATGTTTTTAGTGATCATACCATCATATATATTTCACGTGTACTTTACTCTCTATCAAAATGACATATATAGTAATTGCCTGTTATAAGTGAGAGGAGGCACTTGCACTTTATATTAATATACATGTTCTTACATAGTGAGATATATCATTATACATGTGACTACACATATTTCGTTAAAGCAATTGGTACTTTACCAGAATTCATCTCTCACCATATACCCACAAATTGTATCTTTTCCTAAAGTAATTTTCAGACAATTTCCATTAATCTTTTAATGCTGTGGAAATCGGAAACGTTGACTGTATATCAAATTGAATGGCATAACTTAAATATTGTGTGTATGTTCGTTTAACAATATCTTTAAATGTTGGAGGGAGGGATTGTTCAAGCCCCTTTTAAATACACTCTGCACTTCACACTCTATGACCTGGCGCTTTGCTAAATGAAAAAAACCAATGAAAGAACAATAAAATCTTCAAAGAAGCTAAAAACCTGGAATGATCTCTGACTGTGTGGTGATGCCTTCCTGTGTTCCTCTGTTAGGGCGGTGGTTAATGTGAAGGGAAGTATGGGATATCAAGATCAAAGAGATATATAGATATAATATCTACTGGCAGTCGCCAGTAGATAGTTATAGTTAGGACCGAGTTTCCATGGGAAATCTCAAAATTCTATTTTGAATAACTTTGGCGCCGGTTGACGAATCCTCGCAAAATTTTCAAAACTAATGGGGTGCTCTGCTCAGCTCCTACCCTCAAAGTCTCGGGGTGATTCGTCAAGCGGGGGCCGAGAAAAAAGGGGGATCCCAAAACGCGTTTTCCCTATGCATTTTCCCATAGGACCTTTAGTCGAAGGTACAGCCCGAACGGCTGAACAGAATTACTTGAAATTTGGCAAAGAGGTAGTCCTCAGGTCAGGGATGTGCCTTTTGCATATATGGTGTCAATCTGTTCAGTAGTTCCTGAGAAAATTGCAGTTAAAAGCACATCAATATCTATAGCCGCGCACTGTGCCGTGCGCGAGCGTAATTCTGATTGGTGGATTCATGTCAGTCAACATTCGAATCGGTCGAAATCAAGGAAGTGTCGACCGCCATTTTGTGTGTTGTGTGTGTGACAGGGAAAAAGATGGTGGAGAACGTGAAAAGGGGGCAGGGTAGAGAGTTCCTGACCCCCTAGCCTTTGTCAGGGGGTCCCTGAAGGACCCCGAAGGGTGAAAAAAACATTTAATTTTTTTTCCAAAAATCGCGGGGTGCGCGCATGGTGCGCGCACCCCCCAGCCGCCATTTTGAGTTTTAGAGGCAGAAGAGAGCTAAAAACACAAGTGGAGAATGTGAAAAGGGGGCAGGGTAGAGAGTCCCTGACCCCCTAGGCCTTCTCAGGGGGACCATGAAAGACCCCTTAGGTCACAAAAAAAAATATCGCGTGGTGCGCGCACGGTGCGCGCACGGCGGCAAAAAAAATTAAAAAAATAGAATTAAAAATCAAGTTTAAGTGTTTAGATGTTGGTTGGCTCTAAAAAGAGCCGTTGTGTTAATTGAGTGTTTTTTTGTACCTACAAGTAAGTACCGATGCAGAGTCTAAAGTTCAAGAGGAAGACTCTGTTGCCTTCATCTGTGAAATGTACACCGTCTCCTCTATAAATGCCTTGCATGTTGTAACGCAAGTTGTTGTGGTATATAGAACCCATACCATAGTCTCTGAGGAAAGCAGAAACAGACTTATTGACGTGCTTTCTTGCTTTGTCAATCTGCGGACAATATTGGTTGGACCAGTTCCACTTTTGCCTTTGGCATATATTAGAATATACAAAGGTAGTTTGTGGAAAAAGTGACATCAATTGCACAAAGGTGTCCTTAACAAGCATTTCCAGACCTACCCCAGTTAAAGTGCCTAGGTCATTTCCACCACAGTGCACAATTATAAGGTCAGGTTGTGGGAGATGTAGAAAGGATTTCCCCAAAGGCATTAATTGGTGCCACTTTAACACTCTCTGACCAATCCATTTAATGTCTACATTTGGCAAAGCAAGGTCTTTCACAATACCTCTTTTTTCTGCATACTTTTCACTCCAGAAGACATAGCTATGACCTACAATCCACACTGTGAACATCTTTCAAGGAGATCTGGATGCACTCAGAAGGTGTCTTTCAGTAGAATGGCAATATGAAAAGAAAGATATTTGTAAAATGGAGGCTTACATACTTTTTTTTTAAATAAAAAGAACTCATTGGCTGTTTCAGACCATTCAACACTAAAAACTAGGATGTATGTTTAAATTTTTAAAAGCATGTTTTGTATTGGTTCGGAAAAATGTGTTCCCACAGAACATTACTTTGGATTTGCTGTTAGGTTTGAAAAGTCAAGCACTCTTGCTCTTTGGATTAGAAACATTGTGTGCTGAACTTCTGACCTCTCTGCTCACACCAGTGTTCCATGACCTGTTGCTATGGTAGCAGGCAGAAGTCATGTTGGGGTAGGGATCATTTGGAAAGGGTTGTAATTTGCAACCAATAGAAATGTGTGTTTCCATTTGAAAAAATGTGGGAAGCACTGTGATTTGAAGTTAACATGTATATGTGTGAAAAAAGAGAGGGAAAGATTGCCATTTACTGGTTCTGCTGAGAGGTGTACAGCTCTGAGATTCTGCCTCTGATAATCTGCTGTGTGAGTGCCACATTTCTTTCTCAACTAACTACTTTTAAAGGTGAGTTATGAATGAGAGGGGATGTATGTGGTGCATTTTGATATAAAAAATACAAATGTGATTCTTGTTTTAAAGTTGTGTTTTACATTTTATGTTTTGGAAGATATTTAACTGCCTTGAACTTGTAAGATATTATGGAGTATGTCTTCACCATAAGTTAAGGTGTACTGGTATCACCCAGGAATACTGTTTTCTGCCTAGAATCACACCAGGAGTCTGTGTGCACAAAGGAATTGTTGTCAGAGATTTAATTCGTGTTGGTCTGGTTCTGTAAGACTTGCATTTGTAGGAAAGGGGCAGCTTGTTTTCTTGAAGTGTGATGGCTAGCATTTAGCACAAATCAATATCTCACAAATGAGAGGCAAATGCTAACACATTTGAAATCAACATGGTAGATTTTCCTTCCACTCCTGCAATGGGTGAGATAGTTCCTACATGTTACAAACTCCAATTAAAACTTACCACACATGTACTCTTACATACATCTGTGCAGTCTTCACGCAGTTGTGCAAGTGTCCATGCAGATCTCTGTTGAACCTGACAATACACCGTCTCCAGAAGTACGCTCTTAGCACACAGGCAGCTGCTTCTCCTGCACTCCCATGCTAAGTATTCAGCACTGTGTGGTATTTTAGATAGTAGTGTGTAACGCTACCACATTCAACATCACCAAGGCTCATTTCCTTTGCTCTAGTCTAATCACTCAATCAGGTTCCACATGTTCATGGTCTCAAGTAGCTCTTAGGACATGTGCTCTTTTCTGCCTCTCTAAACTATAAGGAAAATGTGTCAGGCTGTTACAGTAATTATCACTTGCAAAACCACAGTAGTAAATGTGCTTTGAAATTGCCAATCAAATATCGTTTTCTGCCTAGAATCACACCATGAGACTGTGTGCACAAAGGAATTGTTGTCAGAGATTTAATTCGTGTTGGTCTGGTTCTGTAAGACTTGCATTCATAGGAAAGGGGCAGCTTGTTTTCTTGAACTGTGATGGCTAGCATTCAGCACAAATCAATATCTCACAAATGAGAGGCAAATGCTAACACATTTGAAAACAACAGGGTAGATTTTCCTTACACTCCTGCAATGGGTGAGGTAGATCCTACATGTTCAAAACTCCAATTAACCCTTACCCCACATGTACTCTTACATACATCTCTGCAGTCTTCATGCAGTTGTGCAAGCGTCCATGCAGATCTCTCTTGCACCTGACAATACACAGTCTCCAGAAGCACGCTCTTAGCACACAGACAGCTGCTTCTCCTGCACTCCCATGCTTACTATTCAGCACTGTGTGGTATTTTAGATAGTAGTGTGTATTGCTACCACATTCAACATCACCAAGGCTCATTTCCTTTGCTCTAGTCTAATCACTCACCCAGGTTCCACATGTTCATGGACTCAAGTAGCTGTTAGGACATGTGCTCTTTTCTGCCTCTCTAAACTATAAGGAAAATGTGTCAGGCTGTTACAGTAATTATCACTTGCAAAACCACAGTAGTAAATGTGCTTTGAAATTGCCAATCAAATATCGTTTTCTGCCTAGAATCACACCATGAGTCTGTGTGCACAAAGGAATTGTTGTCAGAGATTTAATTCGTGTTGGTCTGGTTCTGTAAGACTTGCATTCGTAGGAAAGGGGCAGCTTGTTTTCTTGAACTGTGATGGCTAGCATTCATCACAAATCAATATCTCACAAATGAGAGGCAAATGCTAACACATTTGAAAACAACAGGGTAGATTTTCCTTCCACTCCTGCAATGGGTGAGGTAGATCCTACATGTTCAAAACTCCAATTAAAACTTACCAAACATGTACTCTTACATACATCTGTGCAGTCTTCATGCAGTTGTGCAAGTGTCCATGCAGATCTCTCTTGCACCTGACAATACACAGTCTCCAGAAGCACGCTCTTAGCACACAGGCAGCTGCTTCTCCTGCACTCCCATGCGAAGTATTCAGCACTGTGTGTTATTTTAGATAGTAGTGTGTAACGCTTCTACATTCAACATCACCAAGGCTCATTTCCTTTGCTCTAGTCTAATCACTCACCCAGGTTCCACATGTTCATGGTCTCAAGTAGCTGTTAGGACATGTGCTCTTTTCTGCCTCTCTAAACTATAAGGAAAATGTGTCAGACTGTTACAGTAATTATCACTTGCAAAACCACAGTAGTAAATGTGCTTTGAAATTGCCAATCAAATATCGTTTTCTGCCTAGAATCACACCATGAGTCTGTGTGCACAAAGGAATTGTTGTCAGAGATTTAATTCGTGTTGGTCTGGTTCTGTATGATTTGCATTCGTAGGAAAGGGGTAGCTTGTTTTCTTGAACTGTGATATCTAGCATTCAGCACAAATCAATATCTCACAAATGAAAGGCAAATGCTAACACATTTGAAAACAACAGGGTAGATTTTCCTTACACTCCTGCAATGGGTGAGATAGATCCTACATGTTCATAACTCCAATTAACCCTTACCCCACATGTACTCTTACATACATCTCTGCAGTCTTCATGCAGTTGTGCAAGCGTCCATGCAGATCTCTCTTGCACCTGACAATACACAGTCTCCAGAAGCACGCTCTTAGCACACAGGCAGCTGCTTCTCCTGCACTCCCATGCTTACTATTCAGCACTGTGTGGTATTTTAGATAGTAGTATGTAACTCTACCACATTCAACATCACCAAGGCTCATTTCCTTTGCTCTAGTCTAATCACTCACCCAGGTTCCACATGTTCATGGTCTCAAGTAGCTGTTAGGACATGTGCTCTTTTCTGCCTCTCTAAACTATAAGGAAAATGTGTCAGGCTGTTACAGTAATTATCACTTGCAAAACCACAGTAGTAAATGTGCTTTGAAATTGCCAATCAAATATCGTTTTCTGCCTAGAATCACACCATGAGTCTGTGTGCACAAAGGAATTGTTGTCAGAGATTTAATTCGTGTTGGTCTGGTTCTGTAAGACTTGCATTCATAGGAAAGGGGCAGCTTGTTTTCTTGAACTGTGATGGCTAGCATTCAGCACAAATCAATATCTCACAAATGAGAGGCAAATGCTAACACATTTGAAAACAACAGGGTAGATTTTCCTTCCACTCCTGCAATGGGTGAGGTAGATCCTACATGTTCAAAACTCCAATTAAAACTTACCAAACATGTACTCTTACATACATCTGTGCAGTCTTCATGCAGTTGTGCAAGTGTCCATGCAGATCTCTCTTGCACCTGACAATACACAGTCTCCAGAAGCACACTCTTAGCACACAGGCAGCTGCTTCTCCTGCACTCCCATGCTAAGTATTCAGCACTGTGTGTTATTTTAGATAGTAGTGTGTAACGCTACCACATTCAACATCACCAAGGCTCATTTCCTTTGCTCTAGTCTAATCACTCACCCAGGTTCCACATGTTCATGGTCTCAAGTAGCTGTTAGGACATGTGCTCTTTTCTGCCTCTCTAAACTATAAGGAAAATGTGTCAGGCTGTTACAGTAATTATCACTTGCAAAACCACAGTAGTAAATGTGCTTTGAAATTGCCAATCAAATATCGTTTTCTGCCTAGAATCACACCATGAGTCTGTGTGCACAAAGGAATTGTTGTCAGAGATTTAATTTTTGGTGGTCTGGTTCTGTAAGACTTGCATTCGTAGGAAAGGGGCAGCTTGTTTTCTTGAACTGTGATGGCTAGCATTCAGCACAAATCAATATCTCACAAATGAGAGGCAAATGCTAACACATTTGAAAACAACAGGGTAGATTTTCCTTCCACTCCTGCAATGGGTGAGGTAGATCCTACATGTTCAAAACTCCAATTAACCCTTACCCCACATGTACTCTTACATACATCTCTGCAGTCTTCATGCAGTTGTGCAAGCGTCCATGCAAATCTCTCTTGCACCTGACAATACACAGTCTCCAGACGCACGCTCTTAGCACACAGGCAGCTGCTTCTCCTGCACTCCCATGCTTACTATTCAGCACTGTGTGGTATTTTAGATAGTAGTGTGTAACGCTACCACATTCAACATCACCAAGGCTCATTTCCTTTGCTCTAGTCTAATCACTCACCCAGGTTCCACATGTTCATGGTCTCAAATAGCTGTTAGGACATGTGCTCTTTTCTGCCTCTCTAAACTATAAGGAAATTGTGTCAGGCTGTTACAGTAATTATCACTTGCTCTACCACAGTAGTAAATGTGGTTTGAAATTGCCAATCAAATATCGTTTTCTGCCTAGAATCACACCATGAGTCTGTGTGCACAAAGGAATTGTTGTCAGAGATTTAATTTGTGTTGGTCTGGTTCTGTAAGACTTGCATTCGTAGGAAAGGGGCAGCTTGTTTTCTTGAACTGTGATGGCTAGCATTCAGCACAAATCAATATCTCACAAATGAGAGGCAAATGCTAACACATTTGAAAACAACAGGGTAGATTTTCCTTCCACTCCTGCAATGGGTGAGGTAGATCCTACATGTTCAAAACTCCAATTAACCCTTACTCCACATGTACTCTTACATACATCTCTGCAGTCTTCATGCAGTTGTGCAAGCGTCCATGCAGATCTCTCTTGCACCTGACAATACACAGTCTCCAGAAGCACGCTCTTAGCACACAGGCAGCTGCTTCTCCTGCACTCCCATGCTAAGTATTCAGCACTGTGTGGTATTTTAGATTGTAGTGTGTAACGCTACCACATTCAACATCACCAAGGCTCATGTCCTTTGCTCTAGTCTAATCACTCACCCAGGTTACACATGCTCATAGTCTCAAGTAGCTGGTAGGACATGTGTTCTTTTCTGCTTCTCTAAACTCAGGCTGTTACAGTAATTATCACTTGCTCTACCACAGTAGTAAATGTGCTTTGAAATTGCCAATCAAATATCGTTTTCTGCCTAGAATCACACCATGAGTCTGTGTGCACACAGGAATTGTTGTCAGAGATTTAATTTGTGTAGCTTTTATTGTGTAAGACTTGCAGTCGTAGGAAAGGGACAGCTCATATGATAGGATTTGAAAAGCTCATAAAAAATATAGTAATATATTTAAATTACATAAAGGTATTTGTTTTTTAGTTTCTTTCAGGTATTGCTGAACAACACTGAAATAAATTAAAGATGCCTATAAAATCAAGAAAGAGAAAAGAACAGCAACAACATCTATATTTGAAGACAATTGGACAACAAAAATTAGTTGAAGAACCTCATGTTGGAAAAAAGAAAAAATCTTCTGGTAAGCAGACTAAGGATTTTATAAAAAATATCCTCAAGCAAAGAAAAAATGTAAAAAATATATCCACTGCAAATAGTGTTTCAAGTAGAAAACAATAAGACAATCGACAGAATATACTAAATGCTAATGTACAATCAGAAGTAAGAAAGAATGACTTAAAAAGAAAAATAGATTTTAAAAGCATTTGTAGAAAAATGTTTCAGAGAAGAGTGATGTTCAATTTGCTAAAGGATGTGAAAAAATATAGGAAGAAAGCCAAATTTTATAAGAAAAAGAAACATATTGAATCAATTGTTGCAAAGGATTTGGAATTAAAACGAAAACTATTCATTTTAATTTTAAACAGGATCCGTACATAGATAGATTAGTGAATGTAATGAAGTCAAAAAGAAAAAGAAAAAGAGAAGTGAAAAAAAAAAACTTTTGTAAAGTGTTCTTAGGAGAATGGAAGCATAGTTCAAGTACTGAACCATTTTTTAATGAAGAGAGTTATCTTCAAAGTAATAGTTTGCTGCATGCAGTTGACACCAGTGGTCGAGCATATGAAGTTAAAGATGGTTGTGTAATGGAAAAGGAGAAAATGGTTCCAAGAAATGAAGAAGAAGTGTTAGCTGATGAGGTTATGGGGAGACGTCCTAAAGCCCCAGTGTACACTTGGAATTGTAGTAGTATTTGTACTGTATGACAGGAATCTATTGATACATTATGTGACTTTCTAAGAGAATATAGTAAAATAAGTGTTAAACAGAAGATTAAGGTGCTTCAAATACTAGATCCATGCAGAGTGAGAGAGAATACTGGTTTGCAAGGACATTCTCTGGCTTGTCTTTCTAGGAAAGTTTGTCAAAGTGTTTTTCACCATTTTAGGATGCTGGCAGTTCATCATACTGAAGTGAGAAAATTTGTGAGAAGATTGTATTTTGCTAAAAGTCCAGCACTAAAGTTAAATGAGTTGAATAGTGCTCTGTTACGTGGATCTGTATCAGATGTGAAGATGGTTTGTGAGGATATTGAGTTTCGTTACTTTGGTCCAGAACAAGAAAGTGCAGGAAATGACACAGTTATTGAAGAGAATGTAGAACTCACTGTTAGTAAAAATTTTGAAGATCAAATGACAAAATTTACTATCATCTCTAATGAAAGACCAAATATTACTTGTATTTGTTGCCGGAGAAGCCATTATAAAACTCAAACAAGGAATGTTGATCTCTATAAAAAAAGTGAAAAAGAAAATAATACTAAGTGGAAGGATTTTGCTACATATTTATTTCTGGAAAATTGTTTTGATTTGGGTGAAGATCAGCGTATTTGTAAATACTGTTATAACAAGTTAGAAGAAAATAAAATGCCAGCTAGAGCTGTACATAATAATTTAGAATTGGTTGATATTCCTGCAGAACTTTCTGATTTAAATACGTATGAGTGTATACTCATTCAATGTGTCCATCCGTTTCAGACTATAGTTCGTATGGAGCCCAAAACAGGTAAATTACCTCCTTCAGATTTACAAATAGGTTTAAAAGGAAGAGTTGTCTATTTGCCATTAGATTTGAAAAAAAATATTGAAACAATTGATGCAGATAGTTTGGAAACTGAACCATTAGTTATTCTGGTTAATGGTGTACCTACAAAGAATAAGAAAATTTGGCAGGAGCTGGTAGATGTACGAAAAGTACAAAGAGCAAATTTATATTTGAAAAGAAATAATAAATGGTATGAATCAATTTATATGGATGAAGATGAAGAAGTTTTACTAGCAGACACAGGAATACCAACAGGGCAAATTGAAAAAGTGGATAAGTCAAAAGAAGAAGAAATTTATGAACATTTCAGCATACATCCTCTTCATTCTAAAGAAGTTATGGGAAACACTATTGATCTGTTTCAGATGAAAAAAGCAAAAGGAACTCCCGTGAGTGTATGGGAGGAGAGCTTGGAAGCTCGTTGTTTTCCCCAGCTGTTTCCTACAGGAAAAGGTGGACGATATGATGAACGTCCAGTACAGATTCCTGCTTCTGAGTATCGGACTACAAGATTATATGCAGAAGATCCAAGATTTCGTCAAAGTATTCCTTATTTGTTCCATCTTTTATTTGAAAGTGACTTGTCTGCACTATCTTATGCAGTAAATCACATTTTAAAAACTGGAGTACATCTACATAATGTGTCTGCAAAGGATTTTCTGAACAAAGTGCAACAGCGAGATGATCATTTGGAATCTCAATTGATTAATCTGATGGCTTGTCAGCGTGGGACTAATGAATATTGGTACCGACGCCATGGAGAATTGAAATGTATGTTACAGAATTTAGGAACTCCTACATGGTTCCTTACCCTAAGCTGTGCTGAGTACGCTTGGGATGATTTACTGGATTTTCTTCGAGAGGCAAATTCAAATATTGAAAACATCCAATACAAGACAGCAGGAGAATTGTGCTCATTGGATCCAGTTAATGTTTGCAGATATTTCAATCATAGATTTGAGGCTATGATGTCCTTCATCTGCAATAAATAAAATCCACCTCTTGGAGAAGTTGTGGATTTCTTTTGGAGAAAAGAGTACCAAGCAAGAGGTGCTCCTCATATTCATATGCTGTTGTGGATCAAGGATGCCCCAAAATGTGGAACAGATTCTGATGATGCAGTTTTATCTTTCATTGAAGGATATGCAACATGTGCTATACCTAAAAGCACAGAAGAAAAAAACTTAAAAGAGCAAGTTTTACGTTTCCAAAGTCATTGGTGTGGAAAATACTGTCGAAGAAAGTACAAGAGTAGAGATAAATTCTACACAAAATGTCGATTTTGATTTCCACGACCTGTTCTTTCAAAAGGAAGAGTAAACAGTTTTATGTCAGCTGTGCGACATACTATTACAAGAAAATTGCCTAAAAATACCTACAACCTAAGAAGAAAAGAAGAGTCAAAATATATAAATGACTACAACCCAGTCATTTTATCCATGTGGAATGCTAACATGGATATTCAGTATGTAGCTGACAATTCTATTGCTGTTGCTCGGTATGTCACATCTTACATCACTAAATCTGAGAAAACGGAATTGAAAGAAATGTGAGAAGAGATTTCTCACGAGAAGACTGTCAGTAAAAAGCTATACAGTTTCAGTTTAAAGATGTTATCGCATCGAGAAATTGGGTCATACGAATGCTCAGATAGGTTATCATCTGCAAGTCTGTACTCCAAATCCAGAAGAATAATTTGGGTAAGTTTAGGCCTTACAGGAATGCGAAATCGGGTATTGAAATCTATTCGAGAAATTGAATATTTAGCAGAGAACGAACCAGAAAGTACAGACATTTTAAGAACAAACATGTTGGACACATATTACCCAAAGAGAAGTCATCATCTTGAGAACATGTGTCTCTATGAAGTGCTGCAGAACTACATTTTTAAACGGAATACCACAGAAGACATCACCAATGGAAAATATAAAGTCATTGGTGAGGAAGTCTGTTTGGTAAAACAAACAAAAGGAAGTTTGATTAATCACAGAAAGCTGAGTTGCGACACTACTGACAAAAAGGAATTTTACTACTTAGCACTTTTACAGCTGTTTAAACCATGGCGTTCAGAGGATGAATTACTTGGACATTTTCAAAGCTATGAAGATTCCTTTAATGCATGCAAAGATACCATAGAATGCAGTACTTTCACAACTTATGTACAAATGTTAAATGAAGAAATTGAACAAGAAGCAACAATTGCAGCTGAAGTAGCTAGAGACAGTTCTCAAGACAGTCAAAGTTCTGGGACGCTCAGTCAAGATCCTCTAGGACAACCAATTGTAGAAAATGAAGCTGCAATAGCCATGACTGAAGTGGAAACAGCTATGAATCAAGCTCAGGAAGATTTAATAAACTTACCAAATTTGGAACAACAACTGAATGATGAACAACAACAAATTTATGAGGAAGTCACAAAACAAATTGATCATGGATTACTACATGAAAATAAAGAGTGCTCATGCACATCATTTGAACCAATCAGAATGTATGTGAGTGGACAAGCTGGAACTGGAAACAGTTTCTTAATTAAAGTAATTAGAAGCTACCTGCAGAAAAAAAACTGATTCAACTTTGTCTTGTGTTGTTACTGCTCCAACTGGGTTAGCAGCATATAACATAAAAGGAATTACCCTCCATCGTTTGCTAATGTTACCAGTAGAGCATTAGAACAAAATACAATACCACAAGCTAACAGGAGAAGCATGTTTTGAAGTTTCAAGAGTATTGAAAAAAATGAAAGTTCTCATTATTGATGAGGTAAGCATGGTATCAAACTTAATGCTTGCCTTTGTGCATTTAAGAATGCAGCAAATTCTAAAGACAAACTATGACGTGCTATTTGGAGGAAAACAGGTTATAGTTTTTGGGGATCTACTGCAGCTCACTCCAGTTAAAGGACAACCAGTATTTCATACTCTTACACATGAAGACACGAAAAAGTCGTTAGGAAGTATAGATAATGTGAATATTTGGACATACTTTGAGTACAAAGAACTCATTACCAATATGCGGCAAGCAAATGATGATGATTATGCAAGTATTCTCAAAGATATCAGAATTGGACTACTCACAGAACATGGCAGAAAAGCTTTACAGAGTCGATTGCTATGTAATTTGTTTCCAACAGAACAAATAGTTCCAGAGAAAATATACAAGAAAATTGCAGGAAAAAATACTGTAATCTGCTCAATGCCAACACTACATGAATGCTCTATATTCAATCAAGAACTTTTGAAATTGGAAAATGAAGAGATTATAAAACTGGAAGCTGTGGATAAAATACAGCATGAAGGAATAACTATTATATTCTGTGTCTGTGTGTTGGTGTATAAGTGGCTGCATGGTTTTGTGAATAGCTATATGAGTGTCTATATGGGTTATTGATTGGTTGTCTGAGTATCTGTATGGGTGCCTGAGTGTTTGTGTGGGTAGGGTGTGTGTGACTCTGTGACTAGATGTGTGAGTGGGTGATTCAGTGGGTGCATGGTTTAAGAGTGCATCTGTGATGGACTATATGGTTGGGTGAGTGTATGTATGGGTGTGTTAGTGATTGAATGTATATCTCAGTTGTACATGTGTCAGTAACTACATATGTGAAACGCAGTGTATATGTGTGTAAGAGTATATAACTATCTATATGTGAGAGTGTGTGATTTTGGGAGTGGCTGTATGCGCCATAGTGCAAGGATATCTGTGTCATGTGCTGTTTGTTTTTCTGCAGGAAGACACAGAATTTGTTAGTATTTTTATGAGTAAGTGAACTTAAGTGTGTTTAACTGTATAGGTGAGTAAATTGGACTGTGATTAATTATTTCCATGACTGACTAGATGTGTCAGTACCTCAATGGATGATTGGCAGTGTGTGAGTATCTATATAGGTGTAGAAATGCACAGAGTGACTGTAAGTATGAGTGACTGTACAGGTGAGTGAGTGGACATGTATGTAGACCTAAAAGTCAATGACTGGGTGTGTAGTTATTGGTATTGGAGTATCTATGGTTGTCAAAATGGTCGTTTGAAATTTTGAGTCGGCGTATCAAAGTTTATATTAGGGTGTGAGAAGATGCACTAATTTATCACATGGATGACGTCATCAGTGATGTCATCAGTGATGTCATTTGAGATGTCATCAGTGATGTCATCAGTGATGTCACTGACCATGTCATGAGTGATGTAATATGTGACATCATCAGCAGTGCATTGCGGGGGCGCGAGTTATAGTTAGCTGAACTAACTATAACAGGGGAATTTCTAAGGTTTTGTACGAGGGAAATGTCCAGCTAACTATAACGCCCCTGAAACCTATGGTTTTTTCAGTGAATTTCTAAGGTTTTTTAAATGCTAATTCCTAACTATAACATGCCTGAAACCTATGGTTTTTTCAGTGAATATATATATATATATATATTATTTTTACAAAGGACCACCCATTGAAGACGCACTCGCAGGCAGCAGATTGACGGCACTCAGCGTTTCCTTTGAATTAATTCAGCTTGAGCCTTACGCGTTTCGGAGCGTGGTTGCTCCTTGTTCACAGGCAGTTCACAAATGACAAAGAGTCCAGGACGCTCACACAGCATGCGCTTTAATACGCCCTCCATTGGGCAGCAGATGATTACAGCTTGTATTGCATGCTGGTACTTGTGGTAGTATGTTCCCTATAGTACATTTGTAAGCCCCCTGGATACTGTAATTCACCTATAGTAGGTCCCGCTTTGCATTTATATTGGCGATATTGTCATACCCACAGTGGGTTTCTAGGAAAGGAAATCCGCATTACGTCTTGAAATCCTTTTTGCCGCCTGCACCAATTGGAGACTTCAAGCGTTAGTGTGTCTCCATGGTTCCAATTATTCAGTAGGTGGTGCAGCCTTCGCGACTCGGTCTGCCGCATAACAATTATTTTTACAAAGGACCACCCAATTGAAGACGCACTCGCAGGGACCCTCAGTATTGAAGAGGAATTAATTCCCCAACTTACAACTCGCCAGGGGGCGCGTTTGCAGAGTGCTGCAAGGAGGGGCGTCGCCTCCGGCACGATGCCAGTCTTTTATTGATTTTAATTATTTAAGAAGGGGGGCTGTGTGGTTCCCCTTCTTATTCTAATTTATTGGTCCTGATGACCCCATACCCCAGGGCCTGTCTCCTAATTATATTTTTTTGACCCCAAGCCCCAGGGCCGGCCACTGTTTTTTATTATTTTAAAAAAATATATATTTATAGACACACCTAGGACATGCTGGACAAACCGTACGTACCTATCACCATGACGATTTGCGTGATATTCATTAAAAGGCGACTATGCATACAATGAATCCACGTGGAATGTATTTACACCACTAGTGAAGCTCTGACATGTCTGATGCCCTACCGTGCCTAATCCCGGTAGACACCCTTGTCGTTTATTTATACAAACATGGGTAGCTATTGATGGGCACATTTAATACACATGCACACCAAGCCATTCAAAGGGGATTCCACAAAAATTCGACCAAAACTATGCAAGAAACCCCCCTCACGATTAATAAAACACACATCCACTGCCGGATGTGTAATACTTTTTATTTTACTCTCTGGAAAGAAGACGAACATCACTTGAGAGTCACAGCGCGCTCCTGGCAGAGCCCAATGCTGTGTTACACCCACCATTGCCTGCTGAGTGCCACACACCTCTGTGTTGTATTCCAAGAGCTAGTGCATATGCTATGACACTCTCTAGCCCATGTGCACTGTAACACCACCCCGTGAATATGTCATGCCACACTTTTCTTCGCACGGGTTATATTGCCACATCTAACGTGCCTTCCTCGATGCCTATGTTATAACGCACAGTGCTATGCCATACATGTTACAATCTGGGATCCATATCTTTGTCACAGTGCATATGCAACGTTACACTCCCCAGCACATATTTTATATTACAAATTTAAAGACTAGTTAGGTTACACAACACTGCCCTGTGCATATTACACTCCAAGGCGCATATCGCATAGCACGCGCTAGTGCCTGTGCTATCTCGCGCCCTCCAATGAATCTGTCATTGCACACAATGTATTGCATATTATATTTCACCCCGGGTCATCTTATATCACACTTTTTAGTGCATAGTTTATACCATACACTATATCTAGTTTTCATTTTCAATCGTGCTCTCAGGACTATGTTCTATATAACACTGTGTTCACCTACCCTTTTCACGGGCATTACATTTTGCGATAGGGGGTGGAGGGTCAGGGGGTGTTTCTGCCAAGTGAGCCCGGAGTCACAGTCACAAACGTCCTCTTCTTCCTGAATAAAAGTGAGATTATGCTGCATACTTGTTCATATTTTAAGTAGACCGCACAGACACACGTTTTAAAAACAATAAAGTTCCTAATACCCGCCTTCTCTGAACAGTTAGCTTGCTGCCCCATCCCCCTCTTCCCTATCCTCTGTTGTGTGAATCCATGGACTAGCTTCCTCCCTCCTGCCATGCATGGTCTGATGTGTTGCCACTGCCCTCAATTTAGTATGATGTACCAGTCCACTCCTCCTGCCCTCCATTGCCCAATTCTATGTCCCATCATTGACCTCCTGCTTAAACTCTGTGCTTAGCTTGCTGCCCCTATTCTCCTTCCCCCTGCCCTCCGATGTCTTTGTGCATGTCCCTGCTCCATCCTTTTTGCCCACCATGTTCCATGGACCTGCCACTCCTATCTACTCTGAGTGTTCTGTTGAGCTGCCACTCCCCTCCCCCCTGCCTAGCATTGTCAGATGACTGTAACCTGTCCCTGCCACCTCCACCCTGCCTGTCCACATGCCATGCCCCTATCCTCTTCCTCCTGTCCACATGGTCCATTGTACTGCCACACCCTTCTGCCCTCCTTGGTCTGTTGTGCTGCAACTGCTCCTCCTGCCTGCCCCGTGCGGTCTGTTGTGAGGCCCCTTCCCCTGAACTTTCTTGTCTGTGCACAGGTCCTGACCCTCCCTTCTACCCTCCATCGTCCTTTGTGCATGCCCCTGCACCCTCCTTCTTGCCCATCATAGCCATTGTGCTGCCACTAACCCTCCCACTTGCCATGCATGGTCTTCTGTGCTGCCATGGCCCCTCCCACCTTCCCTGTGTGGTCAGTTAGCTGCCCCTGACCCCCTCCCGCCTTCCCTCCATGGTCTGTATGTATGCCATCACAGTCTCACTGTTGCTCTTCATGCTGTGTCTTGCTTCTAGTGCCCATCCTGCCTGACCTCCATGGCTATCTTGCTGCTCCTGCCCTGCCCCTTTGCCTCCAGCCCTCTGTTTACATGTGCAGACCCCTACTCCCTCCCTCCTGGCTTGTCTGTTCCATTGTAATGCCCCTGATCCGTCCCTCCTGCCCTTTATGGTCTGTTATGCTGCAGCTTTCTCTCCTGTCTGTCCATTATGGTCAGCTAGCTACCATTGCCTCTTGCCCCTCTGTTCTCTGTTGGCCATGTGCATGGTCCTGTCCTCTCCCTCTTGCTTTCTATGGATTGTTGTGCTGCACTCCCGTCCCGCATGCCCTGTGTGGTGTATTGTGCTGCTGCAAACCCTGATGCCTGCCCTGCAGGGTCAGTTTGGTGCACCTCTCCATGTCCCTCCTGTCCTCTGTTATCCAAGTCCATGTCCCTACCCCATTTCCTTCCATGATCCAATGTACCATACTTGCGAACATTTTGAACTTGGTAAGAGGGAGATTTTGAAAAAAAGCTGGGGTATTGATTTTCCCCTTTGAGTTACATTGAAAAAGAGGAGATTGTAGACAGGAGACAGATCAAATAAAGCCCATTTGAGCTTAAAAACATTGGACGTTTCCTGGCTGAATCGGGTCTGTTGGCATGTATGGTTGTACTACCATTGCCTCTTCCTTCTGCCCACAATGGTCTATTACATTGCCACAGCCTCTCTTGCAAGTCCTGTATTGTTGGTTTGTTGCCCCTGCCCCCCTTTCCACTGCCCTCCATAGTCTGTTGTGCTGCCACGGCCCTTCCTGCCTGCTCAGTGTGGTTAAATTGTTGCCTTTGCACCCTCCTACCTGCCTTCAATTTTCAGAGTCCGTTCCCCTGGCCTCTGCCTCTCAACAGTATCCTAATGAACAACTAGATTGCTAACATTCTATATTTATTACAAAAGTGTGGAACGCCTGACGTCATCTTGATGTAATCAAAACTGTAATACCTAGAGCATTTCCTTTAGAAATTACATATATGAGAGGGTCTTATTGGCATCAAAATTATGGTTAGTGCTCTAAAAGACTAAAATAAGGACATATTTTCTGAGTTTTCAAATAGCGACAAAGCACTTTTAAATTATTTGTTATCTTTATGTTTTTTTTTATCCAGTTGACCACTTGATTAAATGTTGCACTTAGGGGAGAGGATGTGGTGTTACTTCCAGAACTGCAGACTTTGCAAATGGGGACCAGGTTGGAGTTTCTGCTTCAGCTCGACATTCTGTGATTCTGGTCAAATCACTTAGTCTCCCCATGTCTACAACCAAAATGAATTTGTTCTTGTGTGATGTAACCAATGCTCATGTAAAACACTCCAATACCTGACAAGTCTGCACTATTTAACACTGCAAAAACACAAAATAATAAGTGTTTTGCACACTTCTGTCATTGGGCTATATTTGGGCTACATCTGGGTGATTTTGGGCTACATTTGGGCTCTTTTGTCTCCGGTGGCCATTTTGGGAGATTTATTTGTTATGAAGTTTCCTAATTTCCTCATGTACTGCAGTCTCCTCAGTAGGAAATGCTTTCAGTTTTTTACTTTGATTCCATCATGAAGGTATTCAAATATGTCACACATTTGCCATAAATTCTGAATGTTAGCACTCTAGTTGCTCATTAGATCACTGTAGTAAAACTACTGTTCACCATGGAAGTCTGCTCCTGGTATTAAAAGTGCATGTTTCAGTCTGCATGTCAGAATTTTTTAATGAAATAGAAGAGGATTTGAGAAGTCACTCAAAATGTGCCCTCATTTTCTTTCTTCAGCATTAATCATAATTTCTATGGCAAAATGAACACCCTCATTGTGTTCCTTTTTAAATTAAATGTTTTAAGTGTTACCAGTTTATTCCAATCAAGATGGCTTCAGGTGTGCCATACTTTTGTCATAATGAAGACAGTAAGCGCTCTAGTTGTTTTTAAGAACACTCTGGGACATTCTGTCATTGGGCTATACTTGTGCTACATCTGGGTGATATTAGGGCTACATTTGGGCTCTTTTGTCTCTGGTGGCCATCTTGGGAGACTTATTTGTTATGAAGTTTCCTAATTTCCTCATTTACTGCAGTCTCCTCAGTAGGAAATACTTTCAGTTTTTTACTTTGATTCCATCAAGAAGGCATTCAGATGTGTCACACATTTGCCATAAATTCAGAATGTTAGCACTCTTTTTGCTCATTAGATCACTGTAGTAAAGCTACTGCTCACCAGGGAAAACTGCTGCTGGTATTGAAAGTGCATGTTTCAGTCTGCATGTCAGAATTGTTTAATGAAATAGAAGAGGATTTGAGAAGTCACTCAAAATGTGCCCTCATTTTTCTTTCTGCATCACTAATCATACTTTTTACGGAAAAATGAACCCCCTTATTTTGTTCCTTTTTAAATTAAATGTTTTAAGAGTTACCACTTTAATCCAAGCAAGATGGCTTCAGATGTGCCATACGTTTATCATAAGTAGGACTGTTAGCGCTCTAGTTGTTCTTTGGAACACTCTGGGAAGCTGCAGTAGAACACAAAGGAATCAACTGACAGTCTCTGCCCTTGTTGGATGTACATGTTTTACTGAGAATGTCAGACTTCATTCTCACATGACTGAGAAAGATAATGTGAATTTACAGAAAATATACTCTCAGTTTAGCTTATAGATCACCTTCCAAACCTCTGTGGGAAAAGCATGAGAAAATATTTTTCTCTCAATCATGATATCCCAGCAGATGGCTTTTTCACATGGTGAAATCACCTTAGAACATACCACAATTCCTAAAATGAGTATGGTACCATCAGCAAATGATTTATAATGTAACTAAAGTCTTAAAACCTTCTATTAACTGCAATGCTTTTTAATGAGGTGCTATCATGTATATTGGTCCCAAGATGGCTGCCAACACTTCTTGGATGAAGTGCTGACAGCCAATCAGATCTCAGGATGAGATGTGTGGTTATGCTCCGCCCACATATATATATGATTTTACTTTTGATTTTCTCAGGAACTACTGAACAGATTGACACCAGACCTGCAAAAGGCACTTCCCTGACCTGAGGACTACCTCTCTGCCAAATTTCAAGTAATTCTGTTCAGCCGTTCGGGCTGTACCTTGGACTAAAGGTCCCTATGGAAAAATGCATGGGGAAAACGTGTTTTGGGACCCCCCTTTTTTCTCGGCCCCCGCTTGACGAATCACCCCAAGACTTTCAGGGTAGGAGCGGAGCGGAGCGCTCCACCTATTTTGAAAATTTTGCGAGGATTCGTCAACCGGTGCCAAAGTTATTCCAAATAGAATGTTGCGGATTTCCTATGGAAACACGGTCCTAACTATAACTATCTACTGGCGACCGCCAGTAGATAATATATATATATATATATATATATATATCAATTTTCAGAAACGCTCCTTCCAACTGCTTCGGGACCTGCGGGAGGTGGCGCGCACACGCCGGCGGAGCACGCCGGAACGTAGTCCTCTATTTAACAAAATCAATTTTGTGCGCTATCAGTCACCAAAGATTCCAACAGATCAGATGATACAACAAAGGGTGTTTATTCACAACGCGTTTCGACTACAGGAGTCTTGATCACGTGAATAATTGTGCTTGCACTGGTGTCTAGATAAAGTACTTGACTGTGGGTATAGAGGAAGGACAACATCAATGTGTACGGTACAAACATGGCAGACATCTTGGAACAGTCTGCGCCAGTAATGTTGCTAAATGCAATTGAATTGCCGCGTATGTAACTGCGTATGCTTTACTGGTCCATTAACAGGCATCGTAAATAAAAGATCTGATATATCAAATATATATATATATTGCAATGTTGTGAGCCCCACTTGTTATGTATCATGCATTTTTGTAACGAACAATACATATTTTTGCAAAGACAGTATGTTCGCTTGTAAACACGGCAACATGCGTAAAACAGTACCAAGATTAGTTTGAATCCGCAAATGCTTAATTGAATCAAGTTGCACGATAAATCTCACAATGAATAAGCAAGTGCCCAGAGATAATATGACCCCATCTTTCTACACTGAGAAAGATGGGTATTCATGTGATTCATACATCTCTTGTAGTGCCTCATGAAGAGTCCAAAAGTCTGCATAGGCCAAATACTATTTGGAAATGTAATATACAATCACTGACCGTATTCTATAAAAAACTGAAGTCCAATGCTCTTGTGCACCACGTCTCACAGTACCCGACTGTCGGTGATAGAAGTGATAATAAGGGGAAAATGTAGGTTGCCCGTGAAGAGTGAGTGCTGGTGTCCGGGCCCCTTCGTTTTCTCCTGTAACATAAATCAAAAACCATTATAAAAAACAATTCACCCATTTGTTTTAAAAATTCTTATAACTACTTGCTCTAGTGTACCCTGTATGAGAAGGTAAGAAGAGAAAAGAGAGAAGAGAAGAGAAGAGAAGAGAAGAGAAGAGAAGAGAAGAGAAGAGAAGAGAAGAGAAGAGAAGAGAAGAGAAGAGAAGAGAAGAGAAGAGAAGAGAAGAGAAGAGAAGAGAAGAGAAGAGAAGAGAAGAGAAGAGAAGAGAAGAAACACAAACAGTATAGAAGATCTCAAACTAGAGTACCAACTGAACATCAGTAGAATGTCAAAATATAGACACCTGAGAGGACACTGTCATCAGTAATCAGTCCCAAATTATCCAATACTAGAGTATTGTTGCTCTGCCCATTATTGTCAGCACAAGGATCAGAGACAATAATGGGCAGAGCAACAATACTCTAGTATTGGATAATTTGGGACTGATTACTGATGACAGTGTCCTCTCAGGTTTCAAACCTAAATCCACATTTCTGCCCTCTCTTCCATATGACAGTATTGATACTTTTCATGAGTGTGTCACAAAAGCTTTATGTAATTTCAGACATAAAAAGAAGAAATTTAAGACCAAGCACAATAATCTATCCTATGATCAGAGACAGGCTCTCAAGTCCCTCTCAGAGGATATGAATATTGTTATACGCCCCGCAGACAAAGGAGGCAACGTGGTTATATTAAACAGAGACAAATACATAGCCGAAGCTTTGAAACAACTGGAGGATCCCAAAAGTTACATCCCCGTTACAACAGAAGTGTACAACAATAGTGTAATTGACCTCTGGGACAAGCTCGTTACGTGGAAAGATGAAGGCATTTTAGAATGGGAGGAGTATAGGTATCTCAAGAATGACCATCCTATACTTCCTGTACTCTATCTTTTGCCCAAATTACATAAAAATCCCACTGATCCACCAGGACGCCCCATAGTGTCATCCAGAGGGAGTGTGTCAGAGCATGTATCAAAATATGTAGACCACTTCCTCAGGGACTATGTCATGAGCCTACCCAGGTGCGTCAAGGACACAAAGGACTTTCTTAATAAGATCCAAGACATAAAGCGGAGTGAGGATTCTTTCCTCATCACACTTAATGTACAATCATTGTACACCATCATCGATCACAAACAAGGGTTGGAAGCGTGTGGTCATTTTCTCGATCATAGACCCCTCAGGCTCAGAGAACACAGCAAGATGATATTGGAGACGATTGATTACTGCCCCTCTAATAACATCTTTCTGTTCAATGGTGTACTATAAAGACAAACAACCGGTACTGCGATGGGTTCTTGCTTCGCCCCAAGTTTTTCTAATCTCTTCATGGGACGTTGGGAGGAGGAGGTAAGAAGAGAAAAGAGAGAAGAGAAGAGAAGAGAAGAGAAGAGAAGAGAAGAGAAGAGAAGAGAAGAGAAGAGAAGAGAAGAGAAGAGAAGAGAAGAGAAGAGAAGAGAAGAGAAGAAACACAAACAGTATAGAAGATCTCAAACTAGAGTACCTACTGAACATCAGTAGAATGTCAAAATATAGACACATTATTCTCTTAGATGTATAGCCAGCTCTTCGTCTTGATTGAGGCCCCCCGGATCCGTGGTCTGAAAATCCACAATATATTTGGATTCCCTTTGCCTCAATCTCAACACCCTATTCCCTCCCCTGGGGTTGTTCATAATTTGTTCCAGAATAAAAAATCTGAGCAGTGTGGGGTCGGAAAAGTGTTGGTCTCTAAAAAGGCGTGCAACTGGATACTTTTCATGTACATGCGTAATGGCCCTGCTGTGTTCTAGTACCTGTTTTTTTGCCTGGAGAGTGGTACTGCCTATGTACCAGAGTTTGCATGGGCACTCAATTACATAAATTACAAACGTGGTACTGCATGTGAGGAATTGATTAATTGCCCTATCCACCCCATTATAGGTGGTCGTCTTGAGAAAAGTACTGTTCCTGCATGCCTTGCAATGGCCGCAGGGAAAAAATCCCTTAAGGCCATGTTCATATCTCATGGGATATGTGGTCACATCACTGTGTACCACCGTGTCTCTGATATTTCTCCCTTTCCGGTACGTGATACTCGGTCGGTTGGGAATGCTGGTACCGATGGTATTATCGCTTTTGAGAATATCCCAATTCTTGACCAAGATTTTCTTGATATTATCAGAATCTGCATTATATGTCATGATAATGCGGGTGTTATTGTCATCCTCTGTCGTGGACTGTACAGGTGTGTCCGTTAAAGTAAGGGATCTAGATATCCTGTTGGCTCTGTCTTTGGCTCTAAGTAACACCCAATTCGGGTAACCTCTGATCCTAAAACGGTCCATCATCTCCTTGCTGACTTGTTGGTAGGTATCGTCAGTATTGCAGTTCCTCTTGGCCCTCAGCAGCTCTCCAAACAAAATTCTCAATTTCAGAGTCTCTGGATGACTGCTGAGGGCGTGGAGGATACTGTTACCTGCAGTGGTCTTTCTGAAAAGAGTGATCCGCATTTTGTTGTTTATGATGTCAATCCTGACATCCAGATATTCTGCTTGCTCACTGCTATCGTGGCCTGTGAGGACAATGTTATTGTTGTTGATATTGAGATCTTCAATAAATTTATATGCCTCTTGTTCACTGCCTCTTCAGATAATAAACAGATCGTCAATGTAACGCATCCACGTGGTTACATGTTCCAGATGGTGCACATATTTAAGGTTCGTAAATACCTCCTCCTCCCAACGTCCCATGAAGAGATTAGCAAAACTTAGGGCGAAGCATGCACCCATCGCAGTACCGGTTGTTTGTCTGTACAGTACACCATTGAACAGAAAGATGTTATTAGAGAGGCAGTAATCAATTGTCTCCAATATCATCTTGTTGTGTTCTCTGAGACTGAGGGGTCTATGATCGAGAAAATGACCACACGCTTCCAACCCTTGTTTGTGATCGATGATGGTGTACAATGATTGTACATCAAGTGTGATGAGGAAAGAATCCTCACTCCACTTTATGTCTTGGATCTTATTAAGAAAGTCCTTTGTGTCCTTGACGTAACTTGGTAGGCTCATGACAGAGTCACTGAGGAAGTGGTCCACATATTTTGATACATGCTCTGACACACTCCCTCTGGATGACACTATGGGGCGTCCTGGTGGATCAGTGGGATTTTTATGTAATTTGGGCAAAAGATAGAGTACAGGAAGTATAGGATGGTCATTCTTGAGATACCTATACTCCTCCCATTCTAAAATGCCTTTATCTTTCCACATAACGAGCTTGTCCCAGAGGTCAATGACACTATTGTTGTACACTTCTGTTGTAACGGGAATGTAACTTTTGGGATCCTCCAGTTATTTCAAAGCTTCGGCTATGTATTTGTCTCTGTTTAATATAACCATGTTGCCTCCTTTGTCTGCGGGGCGTATAACAATATTCATATCCTCTGAGAGAGACTTGAGAGCCTGTCTCTGATCATAGGATAGATTATTGTGCTTGTTCTTAAAGTTCTTCTTTTTATGTCTGAAATTACATAAAGCTTTCGTGACACACTCATGAAAAGTATCAATACTGTCATGTGGAAGAGAGGGCAGAAACGTGGATTTAGGTTTGAAACCTGAGAGGACACTGTCATCAGTAATCAGTCCCAAATTATCCAATACTAGAGTATTGTTGCTCTGCCCATTATTGTCAGCACAAGGATCAGAGACAATAATGGGCAGAGCAACAATACTCTAGTATTGGATAATTTGGGACTGATTACTGATGACAGTGTCCTCTCAGGTTTCAAACCTAAATCCACATTTCTGCCCTCTCTTCCATATGACAGTATTGATACTTTTCATGAGTGTGTCACAAAAGCTTTATGTAATTTCAGACATAAAAAGAAGAAATTTAAGACCAAGCACAATAATCTATCCTATGATCAGAGACAGGCTCTCAAGTCCCTCTCAGAGGATATGAATATTGTTATACGCCCCGCAGACAAAGGAGGCAACGTGGTTATATTAAACAGAGACAAATACATAGCCGAAGCTTTGAAACAACTGGAGGATCCCAAAAGTTACATCCCCGTTACAACAGAAGTGTACAACAATAGTGTAATTGACCTCTGGGACAAGCTCGTTACGTGGAAAGATGAAGGCATTTTAGAATGGGAGGAGTATAGGTATCTCAAGAATGACCATCCTATACTTCCTGTACTCTATCTTTTGCCCAAATTACATAAAAATCCCACTGATCCACCAGGACGCCCCATAGTGTCATCCAGAGGGAGTGTGTCAGAGCATGTATCAAAATATGTAGACCACTTCCTCAGGGACTATGTCATGAGCCTACCCAGGTGCGTCAAGGACACAAAGGACTTTCTTAATAAGATCCAAGACATAAAGCGGAGTGAGGATTCTTTCCTCATCACACTTAATGTACAATCATTGTACACCATCATCGATCACAAACAAGGGTTGGAAGCGTGTGGTCATTTTCTCGATCATAGACCCCTCAGGCTCAGAGAACACAGCAAGATGATATTGGAGACGATTGATTACTGCCCCTCTAATAACATCTTTCTGTTCAATGGTGTACTATAAAGACAAACAACCGGTACTGCGATGGGTTCTTGCTTCGCCCCAAGTTTTTCTAATCTCTTCATGGGACGTTGGGAGGAGGAGGTATTTACGAACCTTAAATATGTGCACCATCTTGAACATGTAACCACGTGGATGCGTTACATTGATGATCTGTTTATTATCTGGAGAGGCAGTGAACAAGAGGCATATAAATTTATTGGAGATCTCAATATCAACAACAATAACATTGTCCTCACAGGCCACGTTAGCAGTGAGCAAGCAGAATATCTGGATGTCAGGATTGACATCATAAACAACAAAATGCGGACCACTCTTTTCAGAAAGACCACTGCAGGTAACAGTATCCTCCACGCCCTCAGCAGTCATCCAGAGACTCTGAAATGGAGTATTCCGTTTGGAGAGCTGCTGAGGACCAAGAGGAACTGCAATACTGACAATACCTACCAACAAGTCAGCAAGGAGAAGTTGGACCGTTTTAGGGTCAGAGGTTACCCGAATTGGGTGTTACTTAGAGCCAAAGACAGACCCAACGGGATATCTAGATCCCTTACTTTAACGGACAAACCTGTACAGTCCACGACAGAGGATGACAATAACACCCGCATTATCATGACATATAATGCAGATTCTGATAATATCAAGAAAATCTTGGTCAAGTATTGGGATATTCTCAAAAGCGATAATACCATCGGTACCAGCATTCCCAACCGACCTAGTATCACGTACAGGAAAGGGAGAAATATCAGAGACACGGTGGTACACAGTGATTTGTACCACATAATCCATGAGATATGAACATGGCCTTAAGGAATTTTTTCCCTGCGGCCATTGCAAGGTGTGCAGGAACAGTACTTTTCTAAAGATGACCACCTATAATGGGGTGGATAAGGCAATTAATCAATTCCTCACATGCAGTACCACGTTTGTAATTTATGTAATTGAGTGCCCATGCAAACTCTGGTACATAGGCAGTACCACTCTCCAGGCAAAAAAACGGGTACTAGAACACAGCAGGGCCATTACGCATGTAGATTAAAAGTATCCAGTTGCACGCCATTTTAGTGACCAACACTTTTCCAACCCCACCTTGCTCAGATTTTTTATTCTGGAACAAATTATGAACAACCCCAGGGGAGGGAATAGGGTGTTGAGATTGAGGCAAAGGGAATCCAAATATATTGTGGATTTCCAGACCAAGAATCCGGGGGGCCTCAATCAAGACGAAGAGCTGGCTATACATCTAAGAGAATAATGTGTCTATATTTTGACATTCTACTGATGTTCAGTTGGTACTCTAGTTTGAGATCTTCTATACTGTTTGCGTTTCTTATCTTCTCTTTTCTCTTCTTACCTTCTCTCCTCTTCGTCTTTTTCCAGCAGTATGCACTAGAGCAAGTAGTTATAAGAATTTTTAAAACAAATGTGTGAATTTTTTTTTATAATGGTTTTTGATTTATGTTACAGGAGGAAAGGAAGGGGCCCGGACACCAGCACTCACTCTTCACAGGCAACCTACCCTTTTCCCCTTATTATCACTTCTATCACCGACAGTGGGGTACTGTGAGACGTGGTGCACAAGAGCACTGGACTTCAGTTTTTTATAGGATACGGTCAGTGATTGTATATTACATTTCCAAATAGTATTTGGCCTATGCTGACTTTTGGACTCTTCACGAGGCACTACAAGAGATGTATGAATCACATGAATACCCTTCTTTCTCAGTGTAGAAAGATGGGGTCATATTATCTTTGGGCACTTGCCAATTCATTGTGAGATTTATCGTGCAACTTGATTCAATTAAGCATTTGCGGATTCAAACTAATCTTGGTACTGTTTTACGCATGTTGCCGTGTTTACAAGCGAACATACTGTCTTTCTGTCTTTGCAAAAATATGCATTGTTCATTACAAAAACGCATGATACATAACAAGTGGGGCTCTCAACATGCAACATAGATATATATTTGATATATCAGATCTTTTGTTGAAGATGCCTGTTAATGGACCAGTAAAGCATACGCAGTTACATACGCGGCAATTCAATTGCATTTAACAACATTACTGGCGCAGACTGTTCCAAGATGTCTGCCATGTTTGTACCGTACACATTGATGTTGTCCTTCCTCTATACCCACAGTTAAATACTTCATCTAGACAGCAGTGCAAGCACAATTATTCACGTGATCAAGACTCCTGTAGTCGAAACGTGTTGTGAATAAACACCCTTTGTTGTATCATCTGATCTGTTGGAATCTTTGGTGACTGAGAGCACACGAAATTGATTTTGTTGAATAGAATATATATATATATATATATATATATATATATATATATATATATATATATCCAGCTCCTTACTTTCACAGTAATTTAGGACCAGCACTCACGTTAGGTATAATCCGTTAAAGATTTATTAGCGAGAATCAATAATCACAACAAACGCTTTTCGGCGTAAGCCTTCGTCGGTGTCGACGAGCGCCGTTGTCGTGGCAACTTAAATTCCAAAGCAAACGCATGCAACAAACAAAGAACTTCTGCTCGACTTTGAGCGCCATCTTAGAGTATGTTATTACTCACATATCGTGCCTTACAAAATAATTAAACTTATAACACATTCATCTGGTCATAATATCCAATGGATTAAATAATAATTCATAAACGGATATATACACAGCTAATCATTAAGGCGCCTAAATGAAATGTAAAATTCCGTTACTTTCTTTAAATAGCCTGATGTCGCCTTGGGTGGGCTTGCGCTATGGACAGTGACTCTAGCAGCATTTCTATACATCCATATATATGATATCCTTCACAATTGATTAGCAGGTATATACACAGCTATTCATTGTGGCGCCTGAGTGAAATGTAAAATTCCATTACATTCTTTAAATATCATGATGTCGCCCTGGATGGGCTCACGCTGTGGACAATAACTCAAGCAACATTTCTATACATTCTCACATAAATATGATATCATTGATAATTCACTAATGTCTCTATTGTGCCCTGTATGGGCTTTCTATCTTAGTGTTTGCTGGATATGTCCAAATCCTATCAATATCATTAAAATCACTAACGGTATGACCAGATCGTTTCCAGTTAGATGATCGCATGCAAAATTAAACCAAAACAGAAGGTTACCATATATGTTCATATGCTCATCATAGATGAACTGCAAGTTCCTCCCCACTGTTCAGACCCCCTGGGTATTTTGTTTGAAGGTCAATAATATAGAGAGATTCCAATCTCCTCAGACTTTTCTCTCTGTCACCTCCCCTGCTGCTCTTTGGAACATGATCTAAGCAGAAAAATTGTAACAGAGATCTGTTGCTATTGTGCTTACTTGCAAAGTGGCGTGCAACCGGACAATTCGTGTCTCTACTAGTTATTGCCCTTTGGTGTTCCAGAATTCTCATCTTCACAGGATTTATAGTGCTCCCAATATATCTTAACCTGCACGGACATTCCAAACAGTAAACCACATATGGGGTACTACATGTCATAAACTTATTGATATTTCGCTGTTGTAATTCATTCAAAATTTTGTATGACGTGACTCGTCTGCTCGTGGCACATGCTCTGCACTTGCCACAGGGAAAAGAGCCACGCAATCTCTGTAAACCTGTCTCGAGTTTTCTGGTTTCCAAATGGCTCTCCACCAACTCATCTCTTAGAGATCTGGCTCTCCTGAAGCTGATATTCGGTTTCTTGGGCAGATCTCTACCAATGATAGTGTCAGATCTAAGAATTTTCCAATTGCTTTGTAAGATACGTTTAATATCAAATGCAGCGCTTGAAAAACTCGTGATCATGCGAAATTTATTCTCAGCATCTGTTTTTCTCTTTGGCACACTTTCCTGACTCAAGAGTTCAGACCTGTCCTTCTGTGCTACCTTGGTTACTGCTGTTCTCAAAATATCATTAGGATATCCCCTTGCTCTAAAACGTTGAAGGCTCTCAGATGATGCCCTTTGATAGTCCTCATCCCTCGAGCAATTTCGTTTAATACGAAGTAGTTCCCCATAGGGGATATTCTGATTAAGCTGGCGGGGTGACTGCTCTTCCTATGTAATATAGAGTTCCCTGTTGTTTTCTTTCTATAGAGTGCAGTATGTAGCATGTTGTTCTCTACAAATACTCGCAAGTCTAAAAATTACACTTCTGTGGTGCTCATCTCTCCAGTGAATTGAAGATTCAATTCATTCGTGTTCAGTGAGGAGACATACTTTTCTGCTGATTCTCTAGACCCCCTCCATATAATGAAGAGGTCGTCAATGTACCTTCTCCAACAGATTATGTTGTCGACATAACCATCATTGGTTTCGGCCCAGGCCACCTGCTTCTCCCACCAGCCCACGAAAAGATTCGCGTAACTGTGGACTACTTTTTGGCCCCCTTGGTATCACAGTTAACATCATACACACGTGATACGAAGGATTTTTTGAAAATAATTCAAGGAATCAACTGGGAATCTGATTTTATGATGATAACTTTGGACATATCCAGTCTATATACAAGCATTAGACATACGGATGGAGTAACAGCGGTGGAATATTTTTTGAAAGGACGGTCACTCAAATTTCTGGACCACAATGAAATGATCATTGAGTTTATACTGTTCTGCCTGAACAATAATAATTTTTTGTTTCAGGAACAGAGATACAGGCAGATACAGGGGACGGCGATGGGCACCTGCTTCGCCCCCATTTACGCGAATCTTTTCGTGGGCTGGTGGGAGAAGCAGGTGGCCTGGGCCGAAACCAATGAAGGTTATGTCGACAACATAATCTGTTGGAGAAGGTACATTGACGACCTCTTCATTATATGGAGGGGGTCTAGAGAATCAGCAGAAAAGTATGTCTCCTCACTGAACACGAATGAATTGAATCTTCAATTCACTGGAGAGATGAGCACCACAGAAGTGTCATTTTTAGACTTGCGAGTATTTGTAGAGAACAACATGCTACATACTGCACTCTATAGAAAGAAAACAGCAGGGAACTCTATATTACATAGGAAGAGCAGTCACCCCGCCAGCTTAATCAGAAGTATCCCCTATGGGGAACTACTTCGTATTAAACGAAATTGCTCGAGGGATGAGGACTATCAGAGGGCATCATCTGAGAGCCTTCAACGTTTTAGAGCAAGGGGATATCCTAATGATATTTTGAGAACAGCAGTAACCAAGGTAGCACAGAAGGACAGGTCTGAACTCTTGAGTCAGGAAAGTGTGCCAAAGAGAAAAACAGATGCTGAGAATAAATTTCGCATGATCACGAGTTTTTCAAGCGCTGCATTTGATATTAAACGTATCTTACAAAGCAATTGGAAAATTCTTAGATCTGACACGATCATTGGTAGAGATCTGCCCAAGAAACCGAATATCAGCTTAAGGAGAGCCAGATCTCTAAGAGATGAGTTGGTGGAGAGCCATTTGGAAACCAGAAAACTCGAGACAGGTTTACAGAGATTGCGTGGCTCTTTTCCCTGTGGCAAGTGCAGAGCATGTGCCACGAGCAGACGAGTCACGTCATACAAAATGTTGAATGAATTACAACAGCGAAATATCAATAAGTTTATGACATGTAGTACCCCATATGTGGTTTACTGTTTGGAATGTCCGTGCAGGTTAAGATATATTGGGAGCACTATAAATCCTGTGAAGATGAGAATTCTGGAACACCAAAGGGCAATAACTAGTAGAGACACGAATTATCCGGTTGCACGCCACTTTGCAAGTAAGCACAATAGCAACAGATCTCTGTTACAATTTTTTTGATTAGATCATGTTCCAAAGAGCAGCAGGGGAGGTGACAGAGAGAAAAGTCTGAGGAGATTGGAATCTCGCTTTATTATTGACCTTCAAACAAAATACCCAGGGGGTCTGAACAGTGGGGAGGAACTTGCAGTTCATCTATGATGAGCATATGAACATATATGGTAACCTTCTGTTTTGGTTTAATTTTGCATGCGATCATCTAACTGGAAACGATCTGGTCATACCGTTAGTGATTTTAATGATATTGATAGGATTTGGACATATCCAGCAAACACTAAGATAGAAAGCCCATACAGGGCACAATAGAGACATTAGTGAATTATCAATGATATCATATTTATGTGAGAATGTATAGAAATGTTGCTTGAGTTATTGTCCACAGCGTGAGCCCATCCAGGGCGACATCATGATATTTAAAGAATGTAATGGAATTTTACATTTCACTCAGGCGCCACAATGAATAGCTGTGTATATACCTGCTAATCAATTGTGAAGGATATCATATATATGGATGTATAGAAATGCTGCTAGAGTCACTGTCCATAGCGCAAGCCCACCCAAGGCGACATCAGGCTATTTAAAGAAAGTAACTGAATTTTACATTTCATTTAGGCGCCTTAATGATTAGCTGTGTATATATCAGTTTATGAATTATGATTTAATCCATTGGATATTATGACCAGATGAATGTGTTATAAGTTTAATTATTTTGTAAGGCATGATATGTGAGTAATAACATACTCTAAGATGGCGCTCAAAGTCGAGCAGAAGTCCTTTGTTTGTTGCATGCGTTTGCTTTGGAATTTAAGTTGCCACGACAACGGCGCTCGTCGACACCGACGAAGGCTCACGCCGAAACGCGTTTGTTGTGATTATTGATTCTCGCTAATAAATCTTTAACGGATTATACCTAACGTGAGTGCTGGTCCTAAATTACTGTGAAAGTAAGGAGCTGGATACAATAGCGGTTTGCCACCGCTGGACCGGGCACCCGCTTGCGAGTGCGGCAACAGGCTAGACCAACGGAGCAGCGATATATATATATATATATATATATATATTCACTGAAAAAACCATAGGTTTCACACATGTTATAGTTAGCGGAAATTTTACTGATAAAAAACCAATGAAATTACCCCGTTATAGTTAGTGCAGGCAACTATAACTCACGCGACCGCAATCCTCTGCTGATGCTAATACTGTATTTAGACACTTATTTGCCCATGTCTTCTTCCATACATTTTTAGCTATACATATATTACAAATATTTTTTTTTCATAAAGACACATATGTCATCAGCAGAAGATTGCGGTCGCGTGAGTTATAGTTGCCTGCACTAACTATAACGGGGGAATTTCATTGGTTTTTTATCAGTAAAATTTCCGCTAACTATAACATGTGTGAAACCTATGGTTTTTTCAGTGAATTTGCAAGGTTTTTTAAATGCTAATTCCTAACTATAACGTGTGTGAAACCTATGGTTTTTTCAGTGAATTTGTACGGTTTTTTAAATGCTAAGTTACTTTACGCCATTCGTGGCGTGCGCGCCCACTTAACGCAGTTCATTCCATGCGCGCACGGTGCGCTTCGCGCACCGTGCGCGCACAGTGAGCACGCGGTGCGCTTCGCGCACCGCGCGCCCACTTTACGCAGTTAGTGCCGTGCACGCACGGTGGGCACGCGGTGCGATGACAAAGCAAGAAAGCACGTCAACAAATCTGTTTCTGCTTTCCTCCGTGACTATGGTATGGGTGCCATTTACCACAACAACTTGCGTTATGACATGCAAGACATTTATAGAGGAGATGGTGTGCACTTCAATGATGAAGGGAACAGAGTCTTCCTCTTGAACCTTAGACTCTGCATCGGTACTTACTTGTAGGTACCACTAAAAAATCATTTCATAAACACAACGGCTCTTTTTAGAGCCCCCTAATATCTAAACACTTAAATCTGATTTTCATTTTTTTTTTTTTTTTTTTTCTACCGTACGCTTACCGTAAGCTTACCGTACGCGTACCCCGTGATTTTTTTTAAAATCAATAAATGTTTTTTTTGTACTTTTCTGTCCTTCTTTGACCCCCTTACAAATGTTAGGGGGTCTGTAACTCTCCTCATTGCCCCCTTTCCTTGTTTTCACTCTTTTTTTTCAGAGTGAAATACACAAAATGGCGGCCGCCGCTTCCTGGTTTCGGCCGATTCGAATGTTTACTAAGATCTAAGAGCCAATCAGAATCTCGCTCGCGGACGCCACCGTACGCTTACCGTAAGCGTACGGTAAGCGTACCGTAAGCGGGCTCAGATATATATATTGATTTAAAGGCTATTTTCTCAGAATCTACTGAACAGATTTACACCAAACCTACAAAAGGCACTTCCTTGACCTAGGGACTACCTCTCTGCCAAATTTTGAGTAATTCTGTTCAGCCGTTCGGGCTGTAGCTCGTTCTAAAGGTCCTATGGAAAAATGCATGGGAAAAACGCGTTTTGGGACCCCCCTTTTATCTCAGCCCCCGCTTGACGGATCCCAACGTACAAGGAGCACTCGGGCCTCAGCTGCACACAAGGAGCCTTAATAGGTAAGCACGCCTCCAACACAACAATTCCTTTCACTGTTCAAAACTGCCCTGGATGCCTGACGCGTTTCGAAGTGTCCCCACTTCTCTTCAGAGGCTTTGGCAGTTTGGAAAAAGCGCTTAGGGCACCACCCCCTTAATTGCATAGATGCACGCCCTGGATGGGCTTATGGGACTTGTAGTGCCTCACGTTGGGCAAATGTTCAGCTGGCAACCTTTCAAGCCCACAGATGGGCCTCGCTGTGCGTGATTCGTGCAAAATCCATACGCTGCTGCCCCACGATATCGGCCCATTGTTAAAGACCGCATGGCCCCCGGTTCTCTCAGGGTGGTGCTCCTCCCGCGGCAGGGTCACCGCGTAAATATCAAAGCTCAAAGTACCCAACGCACAAGGAGCACTCGGGCCTCAGCTGCACACAAGGAGCCTTAATAGGTAAGCACGCCTCCAACACAACAATTCCTTTCACTGTTCAAAACTGCACTGGATGCCTGACGCGTTTCGAAGTGTCCCCACTTCTCTTCAGAGGCTTTGGCAGTTTGGAAAAAGCGCTTAGGGCACCACCCCCTTAATTGCATAGATGCACGCCCTGGATGGGCTTATGGGACTTGTAGTGCCTCACGTTGCGCAAATGTTCAGCTGGCAAACTTTCAAGCCCACAGATGGACCTCTCTGTGCGTGATTCGTGCAAAATCCATACGCTGCTGCCCCACGATATCGGCCCATTGTTAAAGACCGCCTGGCCCCCGGTTCTCTCAGGGTGGTGCTCCTCCCGCAGCAGGGTAACCGCGTAAATATCAAAGCTCAAAGTACCCAACGTACAAGGAGCACTCAGGCCTCAGCTGCACACAAGGAGCCTTAATAGGTAAGCACGCCTCCAACACAACAATTCCTTTCACTGTTCAAAACTGCCCTGGATGCCTGACGCGTTTCGAAGTGTCCCCACTTCTCTTCAGAGGCTTTTGCAGTTTGGAAAAAGCGCTTAGGGCACCACCCCCTTAATTGCATAGATGCACGCCCTGGATGGGCTTATGGGACTTGTAGTGCCTCACGTTGCGCAAATGTTCAGCTGGCAACCTTTCAAGCCCACAGATGGGCCTCGCTGTGCGTGATTCGTGCAAAATCCATACGCTGCTGCCCCACGATATCGGCCCATTGTTAAAGACTGCATGGCCCCCGGTTCTCTCAGGGTGGTGCTCCTCCCGCGGCAGGGTCACCGCGTAAATATGAAAGCTCAAAGTACCCAACGTACAAGGAGCACTCGGGCCTCAGCTGCACACAAGGAGCCTTAATAGGTAAGCACGCCTCCAACACAACAATTCCTTTCACTGTTCAAAACTGCCCTGGACGCCTGACACGTTTCGAAGTGTCCCCACTTCTCTTCAGAGGCTTTGGCAGTTTGGAAAAAGCGCTTAGGCACCACCCCCTTAATTGCATAGATGCACGCCCTGGATGGGCTTATAGGACTTGTAGTGCCTCACGTTGTGCAAATGTTCAGCTGGCAACCATTCAAGCCCACAGATGGGCCTCGCTGTGCGTGATTCGTGCAAAATCCATACGCTGCTGCGACACGATATCGGCCCATTGTTTAAGACCGCATGGCCCCGGGTTCTCTCAGGGTGGTGCTCCTCCCGCGGCAGGGTCACCGTGTAAATATCAAAGCTCAAAGTACCCAACGTACAAGGAGCACTCGGGCCTCAGCTGCACACAAGGAGCCTTAATAGGTAAGCACGCCTCCAACACAACAATTCCTTTCACTGTTCAAAACTGCCCTGGATGCCTGACGCGTTTCGAAGTGTCCCCACTTCTCTTCAGAGGCTTTGGCAGTTTGGAAAAAGCGCTTAGGGCACCACCCCCTTAATTGCATAGATGCACGCCCTGGATGGGCTTATGGGACTTGTAGTGCCTCACGTTGGGCAAATGTTCAGCTGGCAACCTTTCAAGCCCACAGATGGGCCTCGCTGTGCGTGATTCGTGCAAAATCCATACGCTGCTGCCCCACGATATCGGCCCATTGTTAAAGACCGCATGGCCCCCGGTTCTCTCAGGGTGGTGCTCCTCCCGCGGCAGGGTCACCGCGTAAATATCAAAGCTCAAAGTACCCAACGCACAAGGAGCACTCGGGCCTCAGCTGCACACAAGGAGCCTTAATAGGTAAGCACGCCTCCAACACAACAATTCCTTTCACTGTTCAAAACTGCACTGGATGCCTGACGCGTTTCGAAGTGTCCCCACTTCTCTTCAGAGGCTTTGGCAGTTTGGAAAAAGCGCTTAGGGCACCACCCCCTTAATTGCATAGATGCACGCCCTGGATGGGCTTATGGGACTTGTAGTGCCTCACGTTGCGCAAATGTTCAGCTGGCAAACTTTCAAGCCCACAGATGGACCTCTCTGTGCGTGATTCGTGCAAAATCCATACGCTGCTGCCCCACGATATCGGCCCATTGTTAAAGACCGCCTGGCCCCCGGTTCTCTCAGGGTGGTGCTCCTCCCGCAGCAGGGTAACCGCGTAAATATCAAAGCTCAAAGTACCCAACGTACAAGGAGCACTCAGGCCTCAGCTGCACACAAGGAGCCTTAATAGGTAAGCACGCCTCCAACACAACAATTCCTTTCACTGTTCAAAACTGCCCTGGATGCCTGACGCGTTTCGAAGTGTCCCCACTTCTCTTCAGAGGCTTTTGCAGTTTGGAAAAAGCGCTTAGGGCACCACCCCCTTAATTGCATAGATGCACGCCCTGGATGGGCTTATGGGACTTGTAGTGCCTCACGTTGCGCAAATGTTCAGCTGGCAACCTTTCAAGCCCACAGATGGGCCTCGCTGTGCGTGATTCGTGCAAATTCCATAAGCTGCTGCCCCACGATATCGGCCCATTGTTAAAGACTGCATGGCCCCCGGTTCTCTCAGGGTGGTGCTCCTCCCGCGGCAGGGTAACCGCGTAAATATGAAAGCTCAAAGTACCCAACGTACAAGGAGCACTCGGGCCTCAGCTGCACACAAGGAGCCTTAATAGGTAAGCACGCCTCCAACACAACAATTCCTTTCACTGTTCAAAACTGCCCTGGACGCCTGACACGTTTCGAAGTGTCCCCACTTCTCTTCAGAGGCTTTGGCAGTTTGGAAAAAGCGCTTAGGCACCACCCCCTTAATTGCATAGATGCACGCCCTGGATGGGCTTATAGGACTTGTAGTGCCTCACGTTGTGCAAATGTTCAGCTGGCAACCATTCAAGCCCACAGATGGGCCTCGCTGTGCGTGATTCGTGCAAAATCCATACGCTGCTGCGACACGATATCGGCCCATTGTTTAAGACCGCATGGCCCCGGGTTCTCTCAGGGTGGTGCTCCTCCCGCGGCAGGGTCACCGTGTAAATATCAAAGCTCAAAGTACCCAACGTACAAGGAGCACTCGGGCCTCAGCTGCACACAAGGAGCCTTAATAGGTAAGCACGCCTCCAACACAACAATTCCTTTCACTGTTCAAAACTGCCCTGGATGCCTGACGCGTTTCGAAGTGTCCCCACTTCTCTTCAGAGGCTTTGGCAGTTTGGAAAAAGCGCATAGGCACCACCCCCTTAATTGCATAGATGCACGCCCTGGATGGGCTTATGGGACTTGTAGTGCCTCACGTTGCGCAAATGTTCAGCTGGCAACCTTTCAAGCCCACAGATGGGCCTCGCTGTGCGTGATTCGTGCAAAATCCATATGCTGCTGCCCCACGATATCGGCCCATTGTTAAAGACCGCATGGCCCCCGGTTCTCTCAGGGTGGTGCTCCTCCCGCAGCAGGGTAACCGCGTAAATATCAAAGCTCAAAGTACCCAACGTACAAGGAGCACTCGGGCCTCAGCTGCACACAAGGAGCCTTAATAGGTAAGCACGCCTCCAACACAACAATTCCTTTCACTGTTCAAAACTGCCCTGGATGCCTGACGCGTTTCGAAGTGTCCCCACTTCTCTTCAGAGGCTTTGGCAGTTTGGAAAAAGCGCTTAGGGCACCACCCCCTTAATTGCATAGATGCACGCCCTGGATGGGCTTATGGGACTTGTAGTGCCTCACGTTGCGCAAATGTTCAGCTGGCAACCTTTCAAGCCCACAGATGGGCCTCGCTGTGCGTGATTCGTGCAAAATCCATACGCTGCTGCCCCACGATATCGGCCCATTGTTAAAGACTGCATGGCCCCCGGTTCTCTCAGGGTGGTGCTCCTCCCGCGGCAGGGTCACCGCGTAAATATGAAAGCTCAAAGTACCCAACGTACAAGGAGCACTCGGGCCTCAGCTGCACACAAGGAGCCTTAATAGGTAAGCACGCCTCCAACACAACAATTCCTTTCACTGTTCAAAACTGCCCTGGACGCCTGACACGTTTCGAAGTGTCCCCACTTCTCTTCAGAGGCTTTGGCAGTTTGGAAAAAGCGCTTAGGCACCACCCCCTTAATTGCATAGATGCACGCCCTGGATGGGCTTATGGGACTTGTAGTGCCTCACGTTGTGCAAATGTTCAGCTGGCAACCTTTCAAGCCCACAGATGGGCCTCGCTGTGCGTGATTCGTGCAAAATCCATACGCTGCTGCCCCACGATATCGGCCCATTGTTTAAGACCGCATGGCCCCGGGTTCTCTCAGGGTGGTGCTCCTCCCGCGGCAGGGTCACCGTGTAAATATCAAAGCTCAAAGTACCCAACGTACAAGGAGCACTCGGGCCTCAGCTGCACACAAGGAGCCTTAATAGGTAAGCACGCCTCCAACACAACAATTCCTTTCACTGTTCAAAACTGCCCTGGATGCCTGACGCGTTTCGAAGTGTCCCCACTTCTCTTCAGAGGCTTTGGCAGTTTGGAAAAAGCGCATAGGCACCACCCCCTTAATTGCATAGATGCACGCCCTGGATGGGCTTATGGGACTTGTAGTGCCTCACGTTGCGCAAATGTTCAGCTGGCAACCTTTCAAGCCCACAGATGGGCCTCGCTGTGCGTGATTCGTGCAAAATCCATATGCTGCTGCCCCACGATATCGGCCCATTGTTAAAGACCGCATGGCCCCCGGTTCTCTCAGGGTGGTGCTCCTCCCGCGGCAGGGTCACCGCGTAAATATCAAAGCTCAAAGTACCCAACGTACAAGGAGCACTCGGGCCTCAGCTGCACACAAGGAGCCTTAATAGGTAAGCACGCCTCCAACACAACAATTCCTTTCACTGTTCAAAACTGCCCTGGATGCCTGACGCGTTTCGAAGTGTCCCCACTTCTCTTCAGAGGCTTTGGCAGTTTGGAAAAAGCGCTTAGGGCACCACCCCCTTAATTGCATAGATGCACGCCCTGGATGGGCTTATGGGACTTGTAGTGCCTCACGTTGCGCAAATGTTCAGCTGGCAACCTTTCAAGCCCACAGATGGACCTCGCTGTGCGTGATTCGTGCAAAATCCATACGCTGCTGCCCCACGATATCGGCCCATTGTTAAAGACCGCCTGGCCCCCGGTTCTCTCAGGGTGGTGCTCCTCCCGCGGCAGGGTAACCGCGTAAATATCAAAGCTCAAAGTACCCAACGTACAAGGAGCACTCGGGCCTCAGCTGCACACAAGGAGCCTTAATAGGTAAGCACGCCTCCAACACAACAATTCCTTTCACTGTTCAAAACTGCCCTGGATGCCTTACGCGTTTTGAAGTGTCCCCACTTCTCTTCAGAGGGTTTGGCAGTTTGGAAAAAGCGCTTAGGGCACCACCCCCTTAATTGCATAGATGCACGCCCTGGATGGGCTTATGGGACTTGTAGTGCCTCACGTTGCGCAAATGTTCAGCTGGCAACCTTTCAAGCCCACAGATGGGCCTCGCGGTGCGTGATTCGTGCAAAATCCATACGCTGCTGCCCCACGATATCAGCCCATTGTTAAAGACCGCATGGCCCCCGGTTCTCTCAGGGTGGTGCTCCTCCCGCGGCAGTGTCACCGCGTAAATATCAAAGCTCAAAGTACCCAACGTACAAGGAGCACTCGGGCCTCAGCTGCACACAAGGAGCCTTAATAGGTAAGCACGCCTCCAACACAACAATTCCTTTCACTGTTCAAAACTGCCCTGGATGCCTGACGCGTTTCGAAGTGTCCCCACTTCTCTTCAGAGGCTTTGGCAGTTTGGAAAAAGCGCTTAGGGCACCACCCCCTTAATTGCATAGATGCACGCCCTGGATGGGCTTATGGGACTTGTAGTGCCTCACTGTTGTGTTGGAGGCGTGCTTACCTATTATAGGAACATTTGAACCCATGATATCATTGGGTACAGAATGCTACTTTCTTGTATTCATATTTATTTCCGTTTGTATCCTTTCATTTGCTTTCTCTCTGTTTATTATATATCAATTTATCATTTACGTATGGCCTTTATCTTAATCTTCTCTTGCAACATGTACATGCCCATGTATATGTAAAATTCTAAATCCAGCAATAAATATATATATATGAAAATAAATATACATACACATCTGTGTTAAATTTGAGAGCCTTACTACCCTGAACATGTTTTTTAGTTCAAACAGATTGTACGACTGAATGTCGACGATAACAATATTGTGGTAAACTAATATTGAAGATTTAATATCGAGGAACGAAATATCAATGGGGAAGTGCATATAGGGAAGCATAGATGTACTACTCCTAATTCAAGTCTACCTACCTTGAAGGTCTATGTATTGCGTAGGTACGTATATGTGGAGTCAGGTATAAAAAATCTTGACGTACCTACCTATCCACATTTTATTTTCGATATTCTGTCTCATCGATAAATTTGAATTGATTATTGAGGGCACACAGTTCAAGCAAGCATGCACTCTCACATGCACTTACTCTTCTCTCTGTCTCTGTATGTATGTATATATATATTTCAGGCACGTTATAGTTAGGAATTAGCATTTAAAAAACCTTAGAAATTCACTGAAAAAACCATAGGTTTCAGGGGCGTTATAGTTAGCTGGACTTTTCACTCATACAAAACCATTGAAATTCCCCCGTTATAGTTAGTTCAGCTAACTATAACTCGCGCGCCCGCAATGCACTGCTGATGACGTCACATATTACATCACTCATGACATGGTCAGTGACATCACTCATGACATCACTGATGACTTCTCAAATGACATCACTGATGACATCATCCAGTGAATTGGTGTTTTTCTGAAAATTAAATATGTTTTATATATGTATATCTCAAGGTCGATGGAAGAATAAATGGGTATATAAGTGTCTAAATGGATGATTTATTTTTGAAAAACTTGATTGTGTAACTGACTGATTAAGTGAATCATAGTGAATACATGGCTTAGTGAGTAATGTTTAAATATGTAAATATCTGTATCAGTCTCTCACTTTGTGTATAAGTGGCTGCATGGGTTGGTGAGTAGCTACATGGGTGTCTATATAGGTTATTAGTTGGTTTTTTGAGTATCAGGCTGAGTGTCTGCATGGTTCGGTGGGGGGTATTACGTAGTGCATAGGTGCATGAATGAGTGACTCACTGTTTGTATGTGTTGAAGACAGGATGTGTGCAGGACTGTATGGGTGGATGAGTGTGTGTATGGGTGTGTTAGTGAGTGAATGACTGTCTCAATAGTGTCTTTATGAGTAACTACATATGTTTTAAACTAGTATATGTGACTATTGGTGTATATAAGTGATTATATGTGAGAGTGAGAGATTGAAAGAGTTCCTGTATGAATAAGTATGTGTTTCTATAAGTGATTGTTTAAAAGACTAAGTATGTGTAAGTTTCCGTAGAAGTAAGTGTGGTGGTGTGTGTATAACTATATGCAAGTAAATGTATGTTTGATTCTTTATTAGCATGAGTGACTATGTGTGTGAGTAACTCTATGGATGAGTGGCATTGTGTAACAGGATGTATAGGTGTATGAGTACATATGATGAGTGAGTACATGTATGAGTGACTGTATAGGACTGTTGGTGAATGAGTGTATGTGTATGTGGATCTTAGAATTACTGAAGAGTTTGTTGTAACTGGTATTGGTATGACCATTGTTTTGAAAATTTTAGTCTCTATTTTTGAATGTGTGTATCAAAGGTTATATTAGGGGGAGAGGAGGTCTGCCACTCTATCACAAGGATGATGTCATCAGTGATGTCATCAGTGATGTCATTTGAGATGTCATCAGTGATGTCATGAGTGATGTCACTGACCATGTCATGAGTGATGTAATATGTGACGTCATCAGCAGTGCATTGCGGGCGCGCGAGTTATAGTTAGCTGAACTAACTATAACGGGGGAATTTCAATGGTTTTGTACAAGTGAAAAGTCCAGCTAACTATAACGCCCCTGAAGCCTATGGTTTTTTCAGTGAATTTCTGAGGTTTTTTAAATGCTAATTCCTAACTATAACGTGCCTGAAACCTATGTTTTTTTCTGTGAATTACAAGGGTTTTATAAATGCTAATTTCTAACTATGCCTACAGAGATAGGACATGTGAAGAAAGAAGAAAAAATGCACAGAAAGAAAAAAAAGAAGTGCAGAAAGAAGCAACAGAAGTCCTCAAAGACGAAGAAAAGTGCAGGAAGAAGGATAACGTGCAGAAAGAACAAAAAGAAGAGCAGAAAGAAGCCTTGTAGCAAAATCATCCTGTACCCTCAACTTTTTCAGACGGATACTGGTGGTAGCTGAGTCTGACTAACCAGTCCTAGAGCCAGTGCTATGTTAAAAGACACTTAGAATACAGTGAAAACACCTACATACACTAGGGAACATTATGCGTTGGGGTCCCCCTGTGATTAGCATGACCTCCTCTGTAAGCCCCTAGTATATAATAGGGCAGGGGGATTAAAACTACCTCTTAAAACGGGCCACAGGACGTTTTTGCACACGTTAACTCAGGCCCCGTCCCCTCCCTTCACCACTGTGTAAACACGCCCTGTGTCCGTTTTTAGTTGGGAGATTAAGTTCATTTGAATCCTGAGGGTCCCTAGGGTCCAACTAGCCCACTAGGTACCTCCACGTTGCAGAGAGGTGTAAAAAGTGGCACGGCCTGGACCACCTCTCTGCAATGCAGCTCAGTGGCGCTTAATGGAAGCACTTGGTAGGTTAGTTAGCCCCCAGGGGCCCTCAGGATTGAAGGGATATTATATCCCCAATTTAAAACGTGCCATAGTGCGTGTTTGCACACGTCACCTCAGGCCCCGTCCCCTCCCTTCACCACTGTGTAAAAGCGCCCTGTGGCTGTTCTAAGTTGAGAGATTAAGTCCCCTTGAATCCTAAGGGTCCATAGGGTCAAACTAGACCACTAGGTACCACCAGTAAGCGCCACAGAGCTGCGTTGCAGAGAGTTGTAAAAAGGGGCTTGGCCTCAGAACACCTGTCTGCAGCACAGCTCTACGGCGCATACTGGAGATGCCTGTTGGGCTAGTTGGCCCTCAGGGACCCTCAGTATTGAAGAGGAATTAATTCCCCAACTTACAACTCGCCAGGGGGCGCGTTTGCAGAGTGCTGCAAGGAGGGGGCGTGGCCTCCGGCACGATGCCAGTCATTTATTTATTTTATTTTTTTAAGAAGGGGGGCTGTGTGGTTCCCCTTCTTATTCTAATTTATTGGCCCTGATGACCCCATCCCCCAGGGCCTGTCTCCTAATTATATTTTTTTGAGAAAAAAAATTTGGAAGGGCGCCGCGTGGCCCCCCTCCCAAGGCCTTAATCGGCCCCAGGGACCCCAATCCCCAGGGCCGGCCACTGTTTTTTATTATTTTTAAAAAATATATATTTATAGACACACCTAGGACATGCTGGACAAACCATATGTACCTATCACCATGACGATTTGCGTGATATTCATTAAAAGGCGACTATGCATACAATGAATCCACGTGGAATGTATTTACACCACTAGTGAAGCTCTGACATGTCTGATGCCCTACTGTGACTAATCCCGGTAGACACCCTTGTCGTTTTTTTTGAAAACATGGGTAGCTATTGACGGTCACATTTAATACTCACGCACACCAAGCCATTCAAAGGGGATTCGACAAAAATTCAACCAAAACTATGCAAGAAACCCCCCTCATGGTTAATAAAACACACATCCACTGCCGGATGTGTAATACTTTTTATTTTACTCTCTGGAAAGGGGACGAACATCACTTGAGAGTCACAGCGCGCTCCTGGCAGAGCCCAATGCTGTGTTACACCCACCATTGCCTGCCGAGTGCCACACACCTCTGTGTTGTATTCCACTAGCTAGTGCATATGCTATGACACTCTCTAGCCCATGTGCACTGTAACACCACCCCGTGAATATGTCATGCCACACTTGTCTTCGCACGGGTTATATTGCCCCATCTAACGTGCCTTCCTCGATGCCTATGTTATAACGCACAGCGCTATGCCATACATATTACAATCTGGGATCCATATCTTTGTTACAGTGCATATGCAACGTTACACTCCCCAGCACATATTTTATATTACAACTTTAGAGACTAGTTAGGTTACACAACACTGCCCTGTGCATACACTCCAAGGCGCATTTCGCATAGCACGCGCTAGTGCCTGTGCTATCCCGCGCTCTCCAATGAATCTGTCACTGCGCACAATGTATTGCATATTATATCACGCCCGGTTCATCTTAAATCACACTTTTTGGTGCATAGTTTATACCATACACTATATCTAGTTTTCATTTTCAATCGTGCTCTCAGGACTATGTTCTATATAACACTGTGTGCACCTACCCTTTTCACGGGCATTACATTTTGCGATAGGGGGTGGAGGGTCAGGGGGTGTTTCTGCCAAGTGAGCCCGGAGTCACAGTCACAAACGTCCTCTTCTTTCTGAATAAAAGTGAGATTATGCTGCATACTTGTTCATATTTTAAGTAGTTCGCACAGACACGCGTTTTAAAAACAATAAAGTTCCTAATACCCGCCTTCTCTGAACAGTTAGCTTGCTGCCCCATCCCCCTCCTCCCTATCCTCTGTTGTGTGAATCCATGGACTAGCCTCCTCCCTCCTGCCATGCATGGTCTGATGTGCTGCCACTGCCCTCAATTTAGTATGATGTACCAGTCCACTCCTCCTGCCCTCCATTGCCCAATTATATGCCCCATCATTGACCTCCTGCTTAAACTCTGTGCTTAGCTTGCTGTCCCTATTCTCCTTCCCCCTGCCCTCCGATGTCTTTGTGCATGCCCCTGCTCCATCCTTTTTGCCCACCATGTTCCATGGACCTGCCACTCCTATCTACTCTGAGTGTTCTGTTGAGCTACCACTCCCCTCCCACCTGCCTAGCATTGTCAGATGACTGTAACCTGTCCCTGCCACCTCCACCCTGCCTGTCCACATGCCATGCCCCTATCCTCTTCCTCCTGTCCTACATGGTCCATTGTACTGCCACACCCTTCTGCCATCCCTGGTCTGTTGTGCTGCAACTGCTCCTCCTGCCTGCCCCATGTGGTCTGTTGTGAGGTCCCTTCCCCTGAACTTTCTTGTATTTGCACAGGTCCTGACCCTCCCTTCTATCCTCCATCGTCCTTTGTGCATGTCCCTGCACCCTCCTTCTTGCCCATCATAGCCATTGTGCTGCCACTAACCCTCCCACTTGCCATGCATGGTCTTCTGTGCTGCCATGGCCCCTCCCACCTTCCTTGTGTGGTCAGTTAGCTGCCCCTGACCCCCTCCCACCTTCCTTCCATGGTCTGTGTGTATGCCATCACAGTCTCACTCTTGCTCTTCATGGTGTGTCTTGCTTCTAGTGCCCATCCTGCCTGACCTCCATGGTTATCTTGCTGCTCCTGCCCTGCCCCCTTACCCCCAGCCCTCTGTTTAAATGTGCAGACCCCTACTCCCTCCCTCCTGGCTTGTCTGTTCCATTGTAATGCCCCTGATCCGTCCCTCCTGCCCTTTATGGTCTGTTATGCTGCCGTTTTCTCTCCTGTCTGTCCATTATGGTCAGCTAGCTACCATTGCCTCTTGCCCCTCTGTTCTCTGTTGTCCATGTGCATGGTCCTGTCCCCTCCCTTTTGCTTTCTATGGATTGTTGTGCTGCACTCCCGTCCCGCATGCCCTGTGTGGTGTATTGTGCTGCTGCAAACCCTGATGCCTGCCCTGCAGGGTCAGTTTGGTGCACCTCTCCATGTCCCTCCTGTCCTCTGTTATCCAAGTCCATGTCCCTACCCCATTTCCTTCCATGATCCAATGTACCATACTTGCAAACATTTTGCACTTTGTAAGAGGGAGATTTTGAAAAAAAACTGGGGTATTGATTTTCCCCTTTGAGTTACATTGAAAAAGAAGAGATTGTAGACAGGAGACAGATCAAATAAAGCCCATTTGAGCTTAAAAACATTGGACGTTTCCTGGCTGAATCGGGTCTGTTGGCATGTATGGTTGTACTACCATTGCCTCTTCCTTCTGCCCACAATGGTCTATTACATTGCCACAGCCTCTCTTGCAAGTCCTATATTGTTGGTTTGTTGCCCCTGCCCCCCTTTCCACTGCCCTCCATAGTCTGTTGTGCTGCCACGGCCCTTCCTGCCTGCTCAGTGAGGTTAAATTGTTGCCTTTGCACCCTCCTACCTGCCTTCAATTTTCAGAGTCCGTGCCCCTGGCCTCTGCCTCTCAACCGTATCCTAATGAACAACTAGATTGCTAACATTCTATATTTATTACAAAAGTGTGGAACGCCTGACGTCATCTTGATGTAATCAAAACTGTAATACCTAGAGCATTTACTTTAGAAATTACATTTATGAGAGGGTCTTATTTGCATCAAAATTATGGTTAGTGCTCTAAAAGACTAAAATAAGGACATATTTTCTGAGTTTTCAAATAGCGACAAAGCACTTTTAAATTATTTGTTATCTTTAAGTTTTTTTATCCAGTTGACCACTTGATTAAATGTTGCACTTAGGGGAGAGGATGTGGTGTTACTTCCAGAACTGCAGACTTTGCAACTGGGGAACCAGGTTGGAGTTTCTGCTTCAGCTCGACATTCTGTTTTTCTGGTCAAATCACTTAATCTCCCCATGTCTACAACCAAAATGAATTTGTTCTTGTGTGATGTAACCAATGCTCATGTAAAGCACTCCAATACCTGACAAGTCTGCACTATATAAAACTGCAAAAACACAAAATAATAAGTGTTTTGCACACTTCTGTCACTGGGCTATATTTGGGCCACATCTGGGTGATTTGGGGCTACATTTGGGCTCTTTTGTCTCCGGAGGCCATCTTGAGAGATTTATCTGTTATGAAGTTTCCTAATTTCCTCATGTACTGCAATCTCCTCAGTAGGAAATGCTTTCAGTTTTTTACTTTGATTCCATCATGAAGTTATTCAGATATGTCACACATTTGCCATAAATTCTGAATGTTAGCACTCTAGTTGCTCATTAGATCACTTTAGTAAAACTACTGTTCACCATGGAAGTCTGCTCCTGGTATTAAAAGTGCCTGTTTCAGTCTGCATGTCAGAAGTTTTTTAATGAAATAGAAGAGGATTTGAGAAGTCACTCAAAATGTGCCCTCATTTTTCTTTCTTCAGCATTAATCATAATTTCTATGGAAAAATGAACCCCCTCATTGTGTTCCTTTTTAAATTAAATGTTTTAAGTGTTACCAGTTTATTCCAATCAAGATGGCTTCAGGTGTGCCATACTTTTGTCATAATGAAGACAGTGAGCGCTCTAGTTGTTTTTAAGAACACTCTGGGACATTCTGTCATTGGGCTATACTTGGGCTACATCTGGGTGATATTTGGGCTACATTTGGGCTCTTTTGTCTCTGGTGGCCATCTTGGGAGACTTATTTGTTATGAAGTTTCCTAATTTCCTCATTTACTGCAGTCTCCTCAGTAGGAAATACTTTCAGTTTTTTACTTTGATTCCATCAAGAAGGCATTTAGATGTGTCAAACATTTGCCATAAATTCAGAATGTTAGCACTCTTTTTGCTCATTAGATCGCTGTAGTAAAGCTACTGCTCACCAGGGAAGTCTGCTGCTGGTATTGAAGGTGCATTTTTGAGTCTGCATGTCAGAATTTTTTAATGAAATAGAAGAGGATTTGAGAGGTCACTCAAAATGTGCCCTAATTTTTCTTTCTGCAGCACTAATCATACTTTCTATGGAAAAATGAACCCCCTCATTTTGTTCCTTTTTAAATTAAATGTTTTAAGAGTTACCACTTTAATCCAATCAAGATGGCTTCAGGTGTGCCATACGTTTATCATAAGTAGGACTGTTAGCATGGTGCAGATCAGAGCTTCCGAATCCCCTCTACTTCCACGGACGGAGTGATCTCACAGTCACACGAGCACACACACATCACACGCTGGTGGGGCCCATATCACCAACATTCCTCCTACCACTCTATCCATGCCATGTATAAGGGGAAACACTTTTCTTTACCTAAACCAATCTGCATATACCTTGAGGTCAATGGCATCAACTAGTTGCTATAGATTTGGTGAAAAACATCATATTACACTCAATATTCAAATATCATGACAATAAAATAACCACCTGACACAGTTATTCAAACTGAATTTTGTTTATCTAAAATTGTAAGAAAAGCCAATTAAATGCGAGCTCATTTCTCTCATATTTACCTATTCTGGCTAAAAGTCAGATCCTAAGTCAGAACCGGTACTCAGCAAAATAGTTCGAGTTTCTAGCCGTCATGTAGAGTCACCGTCCTCTCCGTCAGCATCGGGACCTCTGATCATCAGTTCGGGAAGAAGTGGCACTAGACCTCTCTAGTCTACTAACATTTATACTAAAATTACATTCCAAATGTTGCAATCATCTCTTACAAAACAGTCGAATGGCGGAAATTATGTCGTCTTGGTACATTGAGATACAACGGTAGGTTTTCACACGCATTGATAGTCTCAAATAATGAATAGAAATTAGGAGTCCATAACTAATTTGTTACTTCTACGGATGTCTCTTTAGAGTAAATTGTATCTCTTTCGTGTGACCACTATAAGTTCATCATGTCGGCATTTGGATTTGTAACAAATCTTCACATTCAGGGGCATTTGGCATCTCTCCTAGATTTGTCGTCATGATGATTGGCTTTTCGGTTCAGCAGGAGGGCAAGGTCGCAGTCAGCGCGAAGCCTCCTTTCAATTATTCATCTACTCAAATGCAGGCTGCGGGTGGTAGCCATATTTTAGCAGGCCACAATGGTCAACTTAAGTAAAAAGAAACACAAAACATAATTACTGCATAGAAATGATTATACAGTGTTATTCCCCTGCTAATACCCTTATGTGTATGCATTTACCTAGCTATTTGCGACATCAAAAGCCATTAATGCGTATTAATTATAAGCGCAAAACAACATAACATCACATAAGCAACATCTATTTCTGTCAGTTTGCTCACCAACTTAGTTCACTTATTATTTTAGCCATGCAATAGCATTCCCACGTGTAATTCTTCTGTTAATAAGGTTGATTAGACCAGACTCGACAAATCTTTAGTGAATAATAATTAATCAGTAGTACTTTTAATTATAACATGCGAAAATGAAACAGGTATTTGGGTTTAAAGTAAAAACTCTGCTCCATCAATCCCCCCTTTGGTGATATCTTATCAGCACAAAAATCAAAACCCAAAAATCAATTTAATTTCCCCTTTTGAAGAAATTCAAAATGTCTTCTTGTTTAATTTTAAACTCTTGTTTCTATATCATCTTCCCTCTTAGTTTCTATATACATGCTTTCCCTCAATTCTTCTAATTCTATTTCTTGTGGATCTCTTTCTGGTTTCTTTTGTCTCTTTTTAACATTTTCTCTTGTTATTTTCTTTTTATTTCTTCTATATCTACAACACATACACCCTAATCTAAGAACCAATAAAGCAACAATTACACACGTTAATGGAAATAATATCTTACCAAAAATGGTACTACCTATTTTAGCTACAAAATTCTTAATAGCAATCATCTTATTAGCCATTTTAGTCCAGATACTTTCAGCTTCCAGTGGTACTAATTCTTCATGCAAATCAGTAAAATTTTTGATATAGACTTTTAGATCTTTGCTTTCGTCAGGAATGTAAGTGCAACAATGTTGAACTTTCAGCATTCCACAGACTCCACCCTCTTTTGCCAAAAGAATGTCAAGGGCAAGTCGATTTTGCATCGCCATAGCGCGTAAAGCAACCATTTCAGTATTTACCAAAAGAAAGCCTCCAGCGGTGCTTGTTGACAAGCGATCCGCCACTGTTGACAGCTTCCGAATGCCAAATGCATTCAAAGAAATTCCCACTGCTGGAATTAAAGCTCCAAAAATATCTCCTACAATTTCTGTCCATGTTTCTCTTCTATAGCGTGTTAAGGGATTAGTATGTTCAGCATTGTCTACTCTATCCATGTGAAAAATCTTTGGAAAGACCAGGCCAACATAACATGTGCCAAACCAATGGTCAGGCAAACGGTAATAAGCCTTGTTCCCACAAATATAATACACTCCTGGAAAAACTGGATCTTCTCCTCCTCTAAATCCCCATCCGGTTGCAATAAAGTATGTATCATGGCACTCACTAGTCCCTATGAAATAATAATCATACTGGGATCTCTTCCTGGTAATGCATAATTTGCCTTTCTGTGGCGCATCTATAGCCATAGTTGGACTGGCTCCATTTTTCAACTCTTTTTCTTTCTCAATATCCCACATTGTTTCACTCATTTTATGCCCTTCTGCTTTCTTGTGCATGTTCAACCTTCTTCTCTCAACCATATCTAGGAAAGTTTTCTCTTCTTCTTTCAAACTACAAGTTAAATTATTTCTAAAAACATATTCTAATATTAATTCTCTGGTTTCTAAAAAAATCTCACCTAAAGTGTTAGCTTCTTTTGCAGGATTCAGTTCTTTATTCATAGGCAGTTACCCAAGAATATTATCTACATTAGACATGTTATAATCTAATTTCCCTAATTGATAAAATATACTAATCAACACACTACATGAAATTCCATACGTAGCCGGAAGATGATGATAAGTCACTCCTTCCGATACAGAAGCAGGTAATTGCATACAGACATAGCAATCCCTTACATCCATTGTCTTTACGTATTCATACAGCAATTTTGAAAATACATTACTAGAAAAATCATTAATTGACCTATCCTTATGTGTATATACATTAATAGTTCTAGTTGGAACTATCTTCTGTGAACTCTTCCCTATGTTAGTCCTGTTCTCTGTATGTCCTTCTAAAGTGTCTATTGTTACTCTAAAAGAAATCAGTAGAGCCAGCACGCTCCAAAGCAGCATTAATAATCCTGTACAGCAGCAGCACATCTTGCACCATCTTTTCATCTACTTTTATTATTCTCAGTGTTAGCCATTTTGTTAATTTGACCGTGTCTTTTGACTTAGCCTCTTCTACTGCACTACCGAACTTTAGGGCAGCAAGTACCCAACAGATTATTACAATCTACTAGTTTTAATTTTACTTCTTCTCCAAATGATTTCTTTGGATTTATTCAATTTGGATTTTCATCACTTTTCACTGTCTCTTCATCATCATCAAACTGTATTAGGTCCTGAACATCCGTCTCTTCTCCAATGTCGGACAAGATAACTCTCAGGATTCCCACTGCTTCTTCTTCATCAACCACTTTCAGTAAAGCCTCCTCTGGACTTCCTTGACTGTCTGCCTCTTCTCCTTGTTCAGGCAGTGCCACATACGTCCATTCTGGTGACTTATACTTCTGGTTTGGTTTTCTGATTCTTTTAGTTCCTTCAGATATCTTTGTTTCCTCTTCTTTTGTTGGGTTTTGACTTGACACTTCGTTCACTTGTTCAGCTTTCGAAGAGTTAACTCGTGTCAGTCGATACCTCAGTCTTTTTATCTTGTTGGGCCAAAGATCTCCTTTAGCATTTCTCTTTTGTCTTCCTTCTTTATTGTTTCTTTCTCCAATCCAAGTTCTCTTTCTCAGAACTCGTCCTCCATGTATCTCATTTTCACTTTCATCAGATTCTGTCTCAGTTGCCTCTTGTTCATCAACAGTTTTCTTTTCTCCAACAGCTTCCTTTTCTCCAACAGTCTCTTTTCCCACCACTTGAGATTTCCCTACTTCTGTCCCTCCTCGGGTCTCCGACACGCAATCTTCTTGCTGTCTACTTGTCCCTTCACCTAGCTTGTTGTTGATGTTCCCTACACCTCCTCGGGGTTTTTCCGCAATCTGTCCCTCTCTTTCTTTTTCTGTCCCTTCTTCTTCAAAAATTATCTCAGGTGGAACTTGTCCAATTTCCTCATTTGTTTCAGGTGTCACTTCTGTTGGAATGTTCTTTTCTTTTCTTTCTTTCTTTTTGTGTTTGTCACTGTCAGTTGGAACTTCAGGCACTTCTTCAGAATCTGGACTTATCTCAGGAGTTTGCAATGTTCTTTTTAGAACTTCCTCTGGTGGGATGAAAATTTCTCTTGACTCACTTTCCCCACTTTCAGGATTCTTTTTCCTTTTTACTGCCTCACTGTCTGCATCATCACTGGAATCTGATGCTTCAAAGTATTCTTTCCAGTGCCGTCTCTTGGATTTGGAACTCTCAGTGTGTGACTTGCATGTATCCAATTTTTCACTCCAGCACACTTCACAGCAGTCGTTGTGGTCAGAATGACTTGTCTTGGCCTTCCCCACCTTGGAACCAGGCAATTCCTTCTTCTGTGGACCTTTATTCTTACCCAGTCCCCTGGGCTCAGATCATGGGCTGCTTTCTTTTCGAGTGTGGTGGCGTCTTCTCCAACCTGGTGAAACACAGAATGAACTGCGTCAGCCAGGCCCTTACACTAATCCAAAATCATGTCATCAGTTATAGTCATCAGCTTGTTGACTGGTACAAAGGCATGTCTCATAGCACGTCCCATGATAATCTCATGTAGACTCAAACCTGTGGTTCTGTCTGGAGTAGACCTAATTGTCATCAGGACTAGAGGCAAGACATCAGGCCATTTCATTCCTGTGGCTAGGCACATTTTGCCAATTCTGTTTTTGATGGTACCATTCATTTGTTCAACCACACCAGAAGCCTCTGGTCGGTAAGCACAATGTAGCTTCTGCTGTACACTCAATGCTTCACAGATCAAACCCATGATTTCATTATAAAAATGTCCTCCTCTGTCTGATTCAATGGTCACTGGGAACCCATACCGTGGGATGAATTCTCTTAACAGTAGCTTGGCCACGGTTATCCCATCATTTCTTCTTGTTGGATATGCCTCCACCCACCTGGAGAACAAACAGACCACCACCAGGACATACCTCAATCTGTTGACTTGGGGCATTTCGATGAAATCTATCTGCATTCTTGTGAAGGGTCCTTCCTCCCTGCCTATGGTTCCTAGGCTCACCACTGTTCTCTTTCCAGGATTGAATTGCTGACATTTCAGACATCTCTGACAGAGACTCTCTGCTATCAGCCTGAATTTTGGACTGTACCAGGTCTGCTTAAAGGCCCTTATCATAGCATCCCTCCCCAGGTGTCCTTGGCCATGATACATCCTTGCCATTGTTGACAACATGCTATTGGGCATAACTGGTCTTCCATCCCTATAGACCCACACATGGTCTTTTTCCCTTGGTGCACAACCTGCTTTCACCCAATCTTTCATTTCCTCATCTCCTGCCTCATCCTGCAACTGCTTCACTTCCTCCCATGTTCCCACCGCATTAGTAAACATTAAGGAACAAGAAGACATTTCTCTTTCTTTACTCCGATTAATGGAATGATTATTCCTTGCACAGTATTGTGCTATGTCATTGGCAAATTTGTTCCCAACGGTGACAAAATCATCACCTTGACCATGAGCAGCACATTTTACAACTGCTAGTTCTTTAGGCAGCTGTATCGCCTCTAGCAGTTTTCCAACCACTTCAGCATTCTTTATGGGAGTTCCACTTGAGGTCAGGAAACCTCTTTGTAGCCATAGCTGGCCAAAATCATGGACAACTCCGAAGCCATACTGGCTGTCAGTCATCACAGTCACTTTCACATTTCTTCCAATCTTGCAAGCTTTCGTTATGGCCACCAATTCTGCCACCTGAGCAGATTTAACTCCTTTCAAAGGTGATGCTTCCACAACTCCTGAAACTGTACACACAGCATATGCAGCACTCAGTGTTCCTTCATCCGTTCTCAAGCAAGATCCATCCACAAAAAACACATGATCACTCTCAGGCAGTGGCAGATCTCTTATGTCTGGTCTTGGTTTTGTACAGTAATCAAGCACATCCAGGCAGTCATGATCAACTTCATTCCTCACTCCCACACGTTCAGCATCAGGCAACAGTGTCGCTGGATTCACATTCACACATCTCAAGGCTCACATTTGTTGCACCAAGAACGACTTTCTCATATTTAGTCAGCCGACTATGAGACATGAACTGTGTCCGGCTCCTTGTTAAAAGGATTGCCACATCATGAGGTACGAATAACCGTACAGGATATCCCATTATGATTCCTTCACTTTGTTCCAGACTTCTGCATGTAGCAGCTACTGCTTTCAGGCAACCTGGTAAACCCACAGCTACTGGGTCAAGTGTTGATGAGAAGTATGCAATTGGCCTTCTCAGACGTCCATGTTTCTGGATTAACACTGAAAGTGCACATCCATTCCTCTCACTACAGTACAGCTCAAATTCTTTTTCGTAATCTGGCATTCCTAGGGCAGGAGCTTCACATAGTCTGTCCTTTAACTCTTTAAATGCTGCCATTTCTTCTGGGTTTAATTCCAATGGGTCTTTCACCTCACTTTATGTCAATTTAATCAGTGGCTTGGCAATCAGGGAAAAGTTACTTATCCACTGACGACAGTAACCAACCATTCCCAGGAACATTCTCACTTCTCTTTGTGTCATTGGGGCCCTCATCCCTCTAATGATTTTAATCCTGTCAATAGTCACTTTTCTCAGGCCTTTCTCAATGTTATGTCCCAGATACTGGACTTCTTTTTTGCAGAATTGCAATTTGGCTGGAGATACCTTTAATCCTCCATCTGCCAAGTGATTCAGTAGAGCAATGGTGTCTACTTCACAGGCTTCTCGTGTTTTTGATGCCACAAGCAGGTCATCAATGTATTGGACCAAAACTGAATTTTCAGGCATTGTTAGACTCTCCAGAGATTTCTTCAGCAATTGATTAAATATCGAAGGGCTCTCTGTATACCCCTGTGGAATTCGGCACCATGCCAAAATTCGCTCTCCAAATCTAAATGAAAAAATTGGCTGGCTGTCATGATGCAACGGGATTGAAAAGAAAGCATGGCACAAATCAATTACTGTATACCATTCTGCATCATGGGGAATCTGATACAAAATCACTGATGGATTTGGCACAATGGGACAGCATGACACAACAATCTTGTTAATTTTTCTCAAATCCTGTACTATTCTGAACTTTCCATTGGGTTTCTTCAGTCCCATTATTGGTGAATTACATGGACTGCTCAATATTTCTCTTAACACCCCCTGCTGGATCATTTTCTCAATTATGGGTGTTATTCCTTCAATTATTTCAGGTGTCAGTCTGTATTGTGGAATGTTTGGGTAAACCACTCCCTCTTTTACGGTAATTTTTACTGGATCTACATTTCTCATCAGACCCACATCTTCTCCAGTAACATCCCAAACTGCTGCTTTTACTGTCTGCTTTAATTCTGGGGGTAATGCATCTGGATTAAACACAGCATATGTTCCAATAGCCTCACATTCCCTGTTATCCATGGTCATTCTGTATAAGACATCCTCATCTGGTGTTTCAAAGGTTATTCCATCTGGAGTACAGAAAATAGTGCAATTCATCTTGCACAGCAGGTCCCTGCCTAGCAAGTTCACAGGACTAGTGTCACACACCACAAATCGGTGCATTTCTGAAAATTTCCCTATTCTAACTCTTAATGGTTCAGTAAGATGAGTTTTGATCTGTGTGTTGGACACACCAACTACTTGGATTGCTTCATCCGAGAGAGGAAGATTCTTTATATCAGCTGACCTGACAGTTGATCTCGTGGCTCCTGTGTCAACTAGAAAAGTAACACTTTCACCATTGATTTTTCCATCTACAAATGGTCCTGCCTGGTCTATTTCTAGAGTTGCGCCAAGTACGCACTCCTGCTCTTCTCTTCGGCACCGTCAGAATTCTCCCTCAGAATCACTTCCCTCATTCCTTAGCCAATATTGTGACACAGCGCTTGCGCGTTTTGGCTTGTTTACCTGCTCTTCATCGTAGAACCCCGAATCTTGGCTGTACTTCTGGGATCCTCTTCTTTGTGGCAAGGGTGGTTTTGGCACCTGATTCTGCTGCTTAACAGCCTTCTGCTGTTGCTGATGCTGACCACACCCCTCACTCTGCACCTGTGAATTCAATGATGGATTGTCATCATTAGTAGACGGTGGATTCTTACACTCGGATTTCCAGTGCCCTAATTTTCCACAGTTGTGGCAAGGAAACCTTTTCTTTGCTTCCTCAATATTACCTTTCCCTTTTCCTGGGCCAAATCTGGGTTTATTTCCTGGGTTATTTGCTTGTTCGATCAACTGAGCTTCCTGTCTTTCTGCAACCTTCACCTGTGCCCACATTGCCTTTTCCTTCAGTTTCCTTTGCTTTGCCTCAACTTCATCACCGAAATATTTTGCATGTCTCAGGCTCTCATCAATCTTTTTGCTCTGCCAGTCTACGGTATGCTGCCTTATCATTTCACTGATTTCAGGTCGCAAGCCATACACAAATCTATATACAAAATGGCTCAGATCCTTGTCACCCAGATGTTCCTCTCCACTGAACTGTTTGAAAGCCAGTATTAGCCTTTCATAGTAAGCATGGACTGATTCTTTCACTTCCTGATGTGTTCGATCTATTTTAACCCAGTCTGTTTCCTTGGGGGGTATCTTATTTTTCAGGAACGCCATAACCTGCTCATACTTTTTCATAACCTCCGGGTCTGGAGCTCCTGTCTTTGGATCTCTTGGGTATTCTTTAGTGGGCCAGTCTATGACTATTTTACATTCAGCCCACAGGTCTGCTGGTACAATTATATCAAACAGACTATTCAGGTCGATCCACAGCACTTTTGACAACTTCACAAATCTGTCAACCTGTCTATACCACTCGACGGGCTTCTCTCTCAGTCGAGGGAAATCATTTGTAAATGACAAAATATCTTGTCTGGTCCATGGGACATGTACATACCCTCCTCCTGGAATCTCCCTCATGGGATAAGCTGTCACTGCTTTCTCCTTTTCTTTCAGGGGGAATGTTGAGTAAGTTCTGTCTACTGCATCCTCTCGCTTTCTATACCATCTATCTTTCCATCTTTCCACATCTCCCCATTTTCTCAACAAAGCAATCATCTCATTAATCTGTCCTGTTTGGCCTGCATTGTTCAGATTCTCAATGTCCTTATCTGTAAAATCCACTCGGTAAGGCTTTTGTAAAGCTTTTACCTTCTCCATGTCGATCCCCATTTCACTGGCTATTCCTTTCAACCTGTCATGTATGTTCTTTGCTCTCCACGTGATACTCTTGCACAGGAATAAAATCTCCCCTTCCTGATAATTTTTCAGCGTTTCTGTAGGGATTGTTCCTACAATCAGCTCCTCCATTTCTATACATATTCTAGCTACATCAATTCCCTGGGATTCTTTTTCTTTCCTCTGCAAAGCTTTCAGCCAATCATTCAAATCTTCCGCAGTTATCCCTGCGGATTTTTCTGCACCCCCTGGTTCTGTCACTCTTTGTGGTTCTAAAATCGATCCTCCAATCATTCTGTTCCCTTCCACACAACCAGAATTCAAACCTGTGTTAGTCTGCACATTCAACTCTCCTCCACATATGGTATGTCTCCACTGATTTTCTCCTGGTCTCCACTGATTTTCTCCTGGTCTCCACTGATTTTCTCCCGTTCTCATTTCTGTCTGCTCTGGAGGAACAATCAATCTGTTGGCTACATATGGAACTGTCAAACCACTTTCGCCAACCCTCTGCTTGTCAAAAATCGGCATAACCGGACCTATTGTCACAGGCACCGTAACTGCTTCAAGATTTTTCATCAGTTCTCTGATTTTCTCTGTCAATTGAAATGTGGTCCTTGCTAGTTCTCTGGTCTTCTCATCCTCAATTTCATTCTCCCTTTCTCTTTCTCTCTCTTTCTCTCTCTCTCTCTCTCTCTCTCTCTCTCTCTCTCTCTGCAAGGGAATTACTGCTTTTTAACTGAGGGGTCATAACTTCTGTCTTTATAATCCGCAGGGTGTCTCTCATTGGGGTAACTGCTGTTCCTACCTCTGGTTCTCGTCTATACGGGGGTGGTCTTTTGTAGAACATGTCATCCAAGACATCATCATCAGACTCATTCGCCCCATACCTCTTTGTCTCTATATGATGTTCTTTTTCTGTACACTTTCTCCCTTCTGTCTCCTCTGCAGTTCTCACAGGATATAATCCCTCAGTCCTGCTGGCATCTCGCCATCTTCTCATCCGATCATGATGAGTTTCACGATCATACTTCCGCCCAAACATGTACCTGTAATTTCCTCCACTTCTCTGCTTTTCTCGCTCATGCACTTCATCTTCCCATTCAGTCAATGCCTCGAACTGCGTTGGCCTAGGCCGAGGCTCTAGGCCCATCATCCTCTCCCGTAAGTTCCTCATTATGGCCAGATTAAATGAGCCATGCTCTGGGAACGCTAAAACCCCATCACCTTTGGTATACTTTACCCAGTTATCTAACCAAATACAGGTATGATACCCATATTTCGCAACCATGAAGGATGCGGGGGTTCTTATCGGAGGAAGTAACTGTCCTTCCCTAGTCACAATATCCTTATCCTTGTCAAACCAGTTCTTAACCTTACTGAACAAGGATTTCTTTTTCTTTTCCTCAGCGTGGTAATACATTTTGTTATTTTCCACAACCCTTTTGTCTTTCTACAACTGTACGATCTCCGTCCAACTGCAGCGCGACTTACACTAACGCACCAATCCTGGAGCGTCTACGTCACTGACTCAGTCCACTAATCCCAGCGCGACTCACACCAACGCACCAATCCTGGAGCGTCTACGTCACCCTGTCTGTCTCCCAATCCTGGCGCGGCGTACACTAGCACACCAATCACAGTGCTTTCCCCGTTCTAACCCTCTGTCCAATCACAACGCGGTCTTCCTGACGTCAGTAGTCGCTGAAGCAGCTTCTGCTCCTGTCTCCTGTCTCTCTCGTCTACCCCTCCTTTACAAAACTACTCGGTAGACTTTGTTTCAACTTCTACGAGTCTGTTAGTTACAACATACAAACATCTCCATTGTTTGCTTCGCTAACCACAGAACAGCAAAAGACCTTTCCCACGAGAATTCCGCCTTTCCCGAGAGCAGCGCTTACCTCTGCCCTACTACAGAATCGTTACTTCCTTCTAACAAGCACCAATTAACTGTTTTCTCCGGAATGCTCCTAAGAGTTTCACAATTAACCAGAATGCTTTCTCATTCACGCACTTTCACACCAGAAAATGTAGTACATTCACACAGAATTCTGTCTTTCCCAGGAACAGCGAACAGTCTGTCCTACTACAGAATTATCTCACACGTTAACAAAGCAGCGCTTACCTCTGCTCTGTCCTTCTAACAAGCTCAGAGAATACCTATTACCTTCCCAGTGATAAGCGTTAACGGAATGCCATAAGGATCCCTGATACCTAAGACCAGAACTTCACAGATAACCTTCGCTATCATATACACTTCTCTCACACAGAAAATACGTTTCTAATGGTAACACACGGCGATGCTACCTCATCGAACCCAGACAATGCGACGCGAAACTTCAATTGTCACACGTTTTCCCCTGTCTACATACAGGGCTAACAATCCCGCCTTTTTCCGAGAGCAGCGCTCCCTCTGCCCTACTACGGAACTGTCACCGACTTCCTACGTCCCAGAAGCCGTACACACTACACAAAACTCAATACAACTTCAACAAACAGTGTTAGTGCAAAGATCAATATCAATCAATAATCAACAAGCTTATATACACGCAAATTCACCAGATCAAGACAATAGTTAACCATCATTCTGCTACCAAGAAACTGGTGCAGATCAGAGCTTCCAAATCCCCTCTACTTCCACGGACGGAGTGATCTCACAGTCACACGCGCACACACACATCACACGCTGGTGGGGCCCATATCACCAACATTCCTCCTACCACTCTATCCGTGCCATGTATAAGGTGAAACACTTTTCTTTACCTAAACCAATCTGCATATACCTTGAGGTCAATGGCATCAACTAGTTGCTATAGATTTGGTGAAAAACATCATATTACACTCAATATTCAAATATCATGACAATAAAATAACCACCCGACACAGTTATTCAAACAGAATTTTGTTTATCTAAAATTGTAAGAAAAGCCAATTAAATGCAAGTTCATTTCTCTCATATTTACCTATTCTGGCTAAAAGTCAGATCCTAAGTCAGAACCGGTCCTCAGCACAATGGTTAGAGTTTCTAGCCGTCATGTAGAGTCACCGTCCTCTCCGTCAGCATCGGGACCTCTGATCATCAGTTCGGGAAGAAGTGGCACTAGACCTCTCTAGTCTACTAATATTTATACTAAAATTACATTCCAAATGTTGCAATCATCTCTTACAAAACAGTCGAATGGCGGAAATTATGTCGTCTTGGTACATTGAGATACAACGGTAGGTTTTCACACGCATTGATAGTCTCAAATAATGAATAGAAATTAGGAATCCATAACTAATTCGTTACTTCTACGGATGTCTCTTTAGAGTAAATTGTATCTCCTTCGTGAGACCACTATAAGTTCATCATGTCGGCATTTGGATTTGTAACAAATCTTCACATTCAGGGGCATTTGGCATCTCTCCCGGATTTGTCGTCATGATGATTGGCTTTTCGGTTCAGCAGGAGGGCAAGGTCGCAGTCAGCGCGAAGCCTCCTTTCAATTATTCATCTACTCAAATGCAGGCTGCGGGTGGTAGTCATATTTTAGCAGGCCACAATGGTCAACTTAAGTAAAAACAAACACAAAACATAATTACTGCATAGAAATGATTATACAGTGTTATTCCCCTGCTAATACCCTTATGTGTATGCATTTACCTAGTTATTTGCGACATCAAAAGCCATTAATGCGTATTAATTATAAGCGCAAAACATCATAACATCACATAAGCAACATCTATTTCAGTTTGCTCACCAACTTAGTTCACTTATTATTTTAGCCATGCAATAGCATTCCCACGTGTAATTCTTCTTTTAATAAGGTTGATTAGACCAGACTCGACAAATCTTTAGTGATTAATAATTAATCTGTAGTACTTTTAATTATAACATGCGAAAATGAAACAGGTATTTGGGTTTAAAGTAAAAACCCTGCTCCATCAAGCGCTCTAATTGTTCTTTGGAACACTCTGGGAAGCTGCAGTAGAACACAAAGGAATCAACCGACAGTCTCTGCCCTTGTTGGATGTACATGTTGTACTGAGAATGTCAGACTTCATTCTCACATGACTGAGAAAGATAATGTGAATTTACAGAAAATAAGCTCTCAGTTTAGCTTATAGATCACCTTCCAAACCTCTGTGGGAAAAGCATGAGAAAATATTTTTCTCTCAATCATGATATCCCAGCAGAAGGCTTTTTCACATGGTGAAATCACCTTAGAACATACCACAATTCCTAAAATGAGTATGGTACCATCAACAAATGATTTATAATGTAACTAAAGTCTTAAAACCTTCTATTAACTGCAATGCTTTTTAATGAGGTGCTATCATGTATATTGGTCCCAAGATGGCTGCCAACACTTCTTGGATGAAGTGCTGACAGCCAATCAGATCTCAGGATGAGATGTGTGGTTAGGCTCCGCCCAGATATGTATGTGATTTTACTTTTGATTTTCTCAGGAACTGCTGAACAGATTGACACCATATATGCAAAAGGCACATCCCTGAGCTGAGGACTACCTCTCTGCCAAATTTCAAGTAATTCTGTTCAGCCGTTCGGGCTGTACCTTGGACTAAAGGTCCCTATGGAAAATTGCATGGGGAAAACGCGTTTTGGGACCCCCCTTTTTTCTCAGCCCCCGCTTGACGAATCCCCCCGAGTCTTTCAGGGTAGGAGCGGAGCGGAGCGCCCCACCTATTGTGAAAATTTTGCGAGGATTCGTCAACCGGCGCCAAAGTTATTCCAAATAGAATGTTGCGGATTTCCTATGGAAACACGGTCCTAACTATAACTATCTACGCGACCGCCAGTAGATAATATATATATATATATATATATATATGTGTGTGGGTGTGTGTATATATTTGTGCTTTCTCTTTATCTCCGGGTCATTTTTTCGGTGTTAGACGCACAAAATGTAACTGCTGTTCTGAAGAGAGTAACAAATTGAGAGGGGAGAGGGTGTGGCGTAACAGCAAGAGCTGCTGCCTTTGGAACTGGGAATCCAGGTTCAAGTTTCGCCGTTGGCTCAACATCCTGTGATTCTAGGCAAATCACTTAATCTCTCCGTGCTCATAAAACAAAAATAAGAATGTGCTCTTGTGTAATGTAACTGGTGCACATCTAAAGTGCTCCAACCCCTTTCGGTCGAGTTTGTGTCTAAAAAAATTTTTTCAGTGTTATGTAGCATAATACTGAAAAAAAAAATGATACCTTTCATTTTGATATCATGATTGTTTATTTACAAAAGTTTGTGATAGCCAGATCACTTTTGTAGGCTTTCAGTGAAGACTTTTCTGAAAATCTTACAGAATGACTAAACAAGACACTCACTGTCTGCTGCCAACCATCTGTAGGAAGCAGTGTTTGTCTCTGTAAGGCATCCCTTAAAGTTACAAACGTCCAGCTGATAGTATGCTTTGCGACTAGTGGGGAGAAGGTATAAAATGGCATAGAGCCCATTTCCTTTTCGTTAGATTCGAAAAAGTATTTGTCTCACAATCACTTTGTTGCCCATGCTTGATATGCATGTTTGTGTTTTGAAAGTGCAGGTCTTTGGATAGGTTTGCTTTGGGTAACTGAGACCTGAGGTGATGGGGTGGGGAGTGAAGGTGACACAAGATGAGCTGAAAGGCCTGTGGGGCTGGGGTGGAGTGGGGCACTGCAGAAAAGATAAGTGCTTTAGATCTCAGGCTCGCCTCCACGTCCTACATGCCAGGTGCATCTTTTAGGCACATACTACTTACTAAAGTGCATATCAGGCAGGTATGACTGGCACATATTTGGTCATTTGTCCAGTTATGGTCCCTGAATGGATGCCAGGTCTGATTCAGAGCCCACCACGTGTGAGGTTGGCACATTGTTCTGAGTGATGAGTGCCCTGGATCTGCCAGTGTTTAGAAAGTGCTGGTGAACCAGTAACGGCCTGGGCCTGGTGTTTGTTCTTTCAGAAGCATCAACTTTACTGCTTGAGTTTGCTGTTACTGACTTCCTTCATTTCTTATTTCAGCCAATTTCAGTGCAAAATGCAGTTTTTAGCACCATAACACTTAGCCCACCAATCTGCACAAATGCTTCAATGATCAAATAAAGAAATACTGTCCCTGTAGATTAACCTACTTAACCATAGCTGCAGGGTTGTTCTCTCTGACTGTGAAATATACATGTTTCAGCCCCCCTCAAGTGTGCCAATCAGAGGTGCTGAGTATTTCATTAACCAAGTATTGCCACTTATGCATCTTTAAATATATGCAAAAATGTCTTGCTACTTGGAAATTCGCGAGTTTATGTAAAAATGTCAAACTGTGAATTGGAGCCTGTGGTTGATGCATAACATTCCTCGTATGAATCACATGTTTGGAAACTGATGTTCGCCAATGAGGGCTCCTGGGGGTGGCAATCGCAGATTGTCCACCCCCGGGTAGCTTCAGGCAATGGTATGCCCTGGACAGGTGGTGCGCGCGCGCTGATTGGTCCAAGCAGCAGCGCGAGGTTTTGAATTAACCGTCGCGCAACGTTTGCCTGAGGTTGTGAGGTAGGGAGGTTTACTAATTTGGCCCTCCCACCCACCCCCATTTCATGAGACCTACAAAAAATGTTGATGTATATATATTTGTATATTTGTGTGTATTTTTAGAGGTTGTCGCTTGGACAGGTGGCAGAGTGGGAGGAGAACAAGACAGGCAGGAAGGGTTGGGGGCATAACGAATAGTTCCGGACAGAGGGAAGGAAGGGAGCGAGGTTGGAGGCAAGGGGTAGGCAGGAGAGGTAGATAGGGGTTTGGGGAGGAGGATTAGGCCGAACAACGTGGGGGAAGTTGGTGGTTGGGGAAAATTTAGTAGGGGCGGGGGGTGATAGTTCGGAATATTTATTGTTGTGCAAATGATGTATTATTCTGCCTACCTGTCCAATAAAGCGGCCTTTTACCCCTTTATTGGCTTGGGGTCATTATTATTGCCCGAACGAGGACAGCCAAACACATATGTGGTGGTGGTCCCCTAACGATACATACATTGCAAGTTAAGGAATTCTAAGTTTTAGAATGGTTTAAATCTTAGTTTTGAAAAATAGTTCAGAGACTTGAATTATGGACTGCAACCTTCAATACTTGAGTTTATTTACATTACACTTGTTTTATCTGGAAACGCATTCATCGACCTACCTCTCTTTTATTATTGACGAAAGAGTTCATTTAGAATGCAGGCAAAAGCTTAGTACCCCCAGGGGCAACCCGCTGTCCCCCCTCCCCCATAATAGGTTAACCAAATGACACACACAAGACAGTTGGTGTTGGGTAACAATGCTGCAGGTTTATTATATAATTCCAGTATATGTAATGGGTGGGTTATCTTACGGGCGATCCAAGGGCAGGCAACCAACTGGGTCGCCTGCCCGCCTGATGAGCCGGGCAGCGCGGGAGCGATGCCCGCCGTTGCTGCCCCCCAGGTGATTCTTTCTACGATCACGTGCTGTTGGTAATTCTACTCACGCCCCCCCTCTCGGGGCGGAGCGTCGCATAGCAAACCCCCGGTTGTTCAGGCCCAAAACCGCCCGCAGGACTAGCGGGGCGCCGACACGGCTTCCGGGACCTCCCTTGAGGCTCCTCGGTTTTGGCTCAGGCACCCCCTATGGTGCCGCGTAGAGGTACCCTTTGTACCGGCCTGCTTCCAGATCGCCCTGTAACTCCCCCTGCAACGAATAAAGAAAACATTACAACGCTCAGAAAACCCCCCCACCCAACGCCTACGCCGGGTAAGCGGTAGGGAGGAAAAAGGCGAAGCGGGCGACAAAGAGGTCGCCAGGAGAGTGGGGGAAGGCTAAGTAGCCTCCCCCTCACCCCAGGGCCAGGAAGTGACACGCATTGCGCGTCACTTCCAGCCATCCCAAGGAGGGGGGCTCCGGACTGCGTCCCCGCCCCCCCCCCCAGAGGGGAGGGGGTGGGGAGGGGTGACCGGTGCCCCGGGGGCACTAAGGCGCCGACCGCCGATTGGCCCCCTGCGGGGGCCGCGGTCAGCGGCATAGTACCCCCAGGGGCAACCCGCTGTCCCCCCTCCCCCATAATAGGTTACCCAAATGACACACACAAGACAGTTGGTGTTGGGTAACAATGCTGCAGGTTTATTACATAATTCCAGTATATGTAATGGGTGGGTTATCTTACGGGCGATCCAAGGGCAGGCAACCAACTGGGTCGCCTGCCCGCCTGATGAGCCGGGCAGCGCGAGAGCGATGCCCGCCGTTGCTGCCCCCCAGGTGATTCTTTCTACGATCACGTGCTGTTGGTAATTCTACTCACGCCCCCCCTCTCGGGGTGGAGCGTCGCATAGCAAACCCCCGGTTGTTCAGGCCCAAAACCGCCCGCAGGACTAGCGGGGCGCCGACACGGCTTCCGGGACCTCCCTTGAGGCTCCTCGGTTTTGGCTCAGGCACCCCCTATGGTGCCGCGTAGAGGTACCCTTTGTACCGGCCTGCTTCCAGATCGCCCTGTAACTCCCCCTGCAACGAATAAAGAAAACATTACAACGCTCAGAAAACCCCCCCACCCAACGCCTACGCCGGGTAAGCGGTAGGGAGGAAAAAGGCGAAGCGGGCGACAAAGAGGTCGCCAGGAGAGTGGGGGAAGGCTAAGTAGCCTCCCCCTCACCCCAGGGCCAGGAAGTGACACGCATTGCGCGTCACTTCCAGCCATCCCAAGGAGGGGGGCTCCGGACTGCGTCCCCGCCCCCCCCCCCAGAGGGGAGGGGGTGGGGAGGGGTGACCGGTGCCCCGGGGGCACTAAGGCGCCGACCGCCGATTGGCCCCCTGCGGGGGCCGCGGTCAGCGGCATAGTACCCCCAGGGGCAACCCGCTGTCCCCCCTCCCCCATAATAGGTTACCCAAATGACACACACAAGACAGTTGGTGTTGGGTAACAATGCTGCAGGTTTATTACATAATTCCAGTATATGTAATGGGTGGGTTATCTTACGGGCGATCCAAGGGCAGGCAACCAACTGGGTCGCCTGCCCGCCTGATGAGCCGGGCAGCGCGGGAGCGATGCCCGCCGTTGCTGCCCCCCAGGTGATTTTTTCTACGATCACGTGCCGTTGGTAATTCTACTCACGCCCCCCCTCTCGGGGCGGAGCGTCGCATAGCAAACCCCCGGTTGTTCAGGCCCACAACCGCCCGCAGGACTAGCGGGGCGCCGACACGGCTTCCGGGACCTCCCTTGAGGCTCCTCGGTTTTGGCTCAGGCACCCCCTATGGTGCCGCGCAGAGGTACCCTTTGTACCGGCCTGCTTCCAGATCGCCCTGTAACTCCGCCACAGCCCTGGAGGCGGCTAACCGTCGCAGTCAGGGCCCCCCACCAACCCGCTATAGTCTTACCTGCAACCTCTCCTATCTAGGGCTTCCTGCAACTAGCTGGAAGGGAACCATCCTAGCAGAAAGAAGAGTTTGAAATTCTGCCACCGCATGACAGTGTGACAGCGCTAGGGACTCAAACCCTGTGCGATCCCCTATATCCACAGGCCCAAGACTTACCAGTGAGTTAAAGCTCCTGGTGTTGTAGATGGCCCCATCTATGTCCCTAAAGCCCGAGACGCCATCCCAATCGGATAGGGTCTGCTGAATAAAGGACCCGTTGGGCCTGCGAAGATGTGCCAAGAACTATTCGCCCCCCAGCGGGAAAGTTACACCTCTTCACAATTCTGGGCCTGCCCTCTTTGGCTATTAAGGCGAGAAGGGTTTTACTTAATCTTCGGCCAATCCCCTCTGATTGCTAAACCTGGAGCACAGGAGTGCTCCTAGCTGCCCGCGCGTGACCATGGGCAAGGGGTGACTCTTGCCCCTGCCGACCATCCCTTATTCCTTATGGGAGTTAAGCCCCTACAGATCCCTCAGTGATGAAACCCCCCTAGGCCTACCAGCTTCGGGAATCTGTCTGACTTAAGCATTGCACGCTGTCTGTAAAGTTCAGGCATTGAGGGATGACTAAGTCCTACTTTGCCCCTCCATCATGCTTCCTAGTACTAGGGTGGCGGGGGGGGTGCCCCCCCACAAACCCAGAGCATCCTCAGCGGTGCCAAATTCCTGCTCTGTTGAAGTAGAGATTGAATGCACCCTGGGCGTGACAAGTGTTCTATTGACATAATGTCCCCTTGTATTTTTCCCGCTGACACCCCAGTTATTGGGACAGCAGCACCATATGTAGGTTGGCAGCACTCCCTGAGCACGGTAAAGTGTCCGTAAACCAGGATCCCAGTCTCCTGCAGCTGCAGAATGCGACCAGTGATTCCGTTGGGGGATACCCCCAACTGCAATGGTCCTCTAGACACGAAGAAACCCTATTTTACCTGGGCCTATCTCCAATGATGGCGGTTTCACCCATCTATGGAACCTATTTACTTGATTTGCTACTCGGCCCCCCTATGGGTGGGCCTCAGAGTTAGGGCAACGCGCGTGCTCCCAGGGCACGGTGCTGCTGGAGAGCAGATGTCTGTTACCTACACGCTGATACTTCATCTGTTGCTAAATGCCCTACCGCTGGAAGTTACCCGTGATTTAGGCCCTAGTGATGCGCTATGTGGTGACCACTTATTCTTTTGCCGCTATGTCAGTGCGACCCCATATTCAATGTGATTGGGGCACTGAGCTGCACCCATATCTACACCCATCTAGTGGCTCACTCCATACTTCCTTTAGCATTAAATATTAACTACCATTCTATCCCGGTTGCGTAGCCCTATCCGACTGGCACCCCCCCGGGTGTCTAGGTTACAGTTAGATATGTGTGAGTTCCCCATATCAGTGACCGTTGAAGGCGGCCCACATAAGCATGTTGGCGGGGCCGAGTTTGCGGGCTTAAGCATACCTCTTCTAGACTGTCGGCAGCGACCCGTGTTTAACTGTTACTAACATGGCAATGACCGTTCTACGTTAGGACTATCCCCACACTGATCCGCCCTGCCCAAGGACTGATGCACTTGGGAGCGCGAGGCCGTAAGCAATGGGGGTGGGTGTCAAGACAACAACAACAATGACAAACGACCCAAGCCCCCTTCCAGCAAAAGGTCGGAGACGAGCGACACGTGGTCACGTGTGGTCAGGATCGGACTACGCCGTATTTACATTACCTCTTCACGCAGGGGGTGCTTACGACAGTCATACCATATTACCCGCTCCCCGAACCGGATCGCGCGAGTACCGCACCTGATTCCCCATTGAGGTGCAGGGGGTTTATTAATGCCCGTAATCGCGTATGTGAAAATAGCATGCACTTGTATCATTTATCTGCCTTATAGGAAGCCAGCAATACATGTTGCATAATTATATAGCGCGAGCTGAAGGTGTTGGAGCGCTTTACCTGAGCACCTTATTTACATTACACATTCAAGCACGGGGAGCTTACAAGATTCGTACCATACTAAACGATCCCCGTGCCAGGTCCATTGCGCCTGCCGCACGCAGCCCACTGCATGCCCCCCCCCTCCCTCAACGGCAGCGTAGCTGACGGGAGGGGGGCGATAACCTTTACCAGGGAGCGCCACAGGTGTTGCACAGCCCGCGATCAGCGGGGACCCAGGCAGCTCCCAGCCTTGCAGTGCTGGTGTATTGGGGCCGTGAACCCACGCTAGTCTCCTACCGGCTCCCACGGCACAGGGTATGCGGCTTCTTAGCCGGCCGCACCCCCTTTAATTTACTTTGCTCGCAAGGCCGACCGCCATTGCGAAGTATGCCCCGCGGGCGAAAGGCCGACGGACACGCGATCACTAACATGTGTGCTCTGCCGGACCCAACGAAAGGTACGCCAACCGATACAGAATCAATGTAACTTGAACCTGCGACCTTGTGAGCAAGCGTCCCAGGGCCTAGGACCCACGCACGCTCATGCCCGGTCCCACCGTGCGCTGGGTGCGCGGCTTATTGGCCGGTCGCTCCCCTACCAACTAACGTGCGCGAGGTCCACCGCCATCATGCAATACACCCCAGGACCTTAATGGAGCTTTCAAGAATCAATGGGACGTAAGGGATGGCCCCGGCTGGCAAGAGTTCCATTCCCTCATTCAAAACCGGGCATAAAACACATATCACAGGCAACGTAGGGAGAGCACGCCTAGGGTTCCCGCATCGCTCCCACCCGAGAAGATACATAGTTCAGGTCCTGCCCTTCCCTGTGACACGCTAACAGAAGTGTTCTAATTGTGCATGGTTCAACAGCGCGAAGGTATAGGTAATTTGCCCCCTGCGCCACTTACACTCTTGTCCAGTGACGAGCGGGTCGGTCAACCGGACACCAGGCACGATCTAGGAGAGAGAATGGAGAGGTGAGTATAAGTTTTTTTTTTTTTTTTTAATTATTAATTGATTAGATGCGCCACCCGGGCACAATTGAAACAAGGTATAGGAAGCGCTCGACCTGGTTCTCTGGCAAGCATGTCCAGATGGCCGTGCAAACATACTCTCAGTACCCCCTCATGCCTGCCCACGTATTGTAGCGCCGTCAGGGTCCCAAGGCGGAAGGCAGGTGACGTAATGTCCCGGGGACCTAATACGCCTTGTACGACAATGGCTACCTGAGAGAAGAGTTTGTACTTTTAGGCAACATATGACACTTCGACAGCATACAAGTTCGAACCATGCATCCCCAACTTGCAGGAATTGGCGACACTCTCATGGGCCCATACGATTTATGCAACGCGCATTCGTCAGCCCCCGTGTTTCCTTAACGCGTCACGCAATGACTGGGGAATTGGAACGCTTTATGCGTTCAATTAAAATTCTGTGTGTATCATAGCATGCGGGACCCGACGTTATTGGAGCACCTGCCTCCTGCACCAGAGGTGGCAGAGCAGCCGCGCACAGAGCGCACTGGTCCAAAGCGCGCGCCCAGAGCCAGGTTGTCAACGGTTCCGCGTTCGCCGGAAGAAACCTGTGAGAAAAGTCCCCCCTAGGCCGCCTCCCCTAACCCGGGTGTTACAATTTTAATTTCGAAAGCGTATTGAAAGGCCACTGCATGCGGCGCGTGCCGTATTATTAAGAAGCTTCTTAACCGGGATTGAAAGTCTGAAAGAGGAGTTCGAAATTTGCCCCTTATGACACTGTTTGCGGGACTCGAACCCTTGTCCCGTGCGATCCTTCGGAACCGCAGGCACACGACTCATCATGGCGCTATAGCCCTAACACGATCTAAAGGAGGCGGTTGTAATGCCCGAGACTATATGCATTGCAGTGTGACCTGAGATGAGTTCTCATCATGCGCCCTAAGACCTTGGGGCTTAGAAGTGTGAGGCTGAAACTTAATTTCCCATAAAGCAACAGCCTTAGAACATGAATGGCAGTCTGCCTCGTTTCGGGTTTGCACACATGTTGCAATGAATAAAGCAAATATACAACATCTCGTCTGCACATAGCGAGCGGACGCCGACCGATGCACCAGAGGTGGCAGCGCAGCCGATGGACCACATCCCTTCCCCCCTAGTTCCGGCAATAAAATCAGCTGCTCGGTTGACGCAACACCCACCGGTGGGCGGCGCCGCCCTCGCGAGGGCGGCTCCGGACTAATCCCCCAATATAGCAAGTCGTAGCTCCGACGGGACGGGAGGTTGGTGTTCAGCGCTCGATAATTATGGGAGCGCAATACGCTGCATGCCCCAGGATCTACTCTGGTACCGGTAATGGTGCACATGCACCTTTGCGCTCGAGACATTTTTAAAAGCGATATTTGCTACCCGTTTTGTCTGCTCAGTGCCCCGTTTCCCTCGATGCCAGGAAAGGACGCGACCCAAAGCACGCACCAGGGTCTCTAACGCCCAGGAGCAGGCAGGCCGTCGGGCCCATCTGTCGACACAAGGGGCCGGGGCCACAGCTTAATGGCATTCGCCCCCACGAAACTGCCCCATGCGAGGCCCGCACCCACAACCTCCGCAAGGGTCCGTGCGAATAAAAATCAGCGCGCTTTTTAGCCCCACGGCCACCTCCCCAACCCCCATGCTCCTATCTTGCATCCCCTACGCCCGTGGCCATCCTCGCCACAGGGCCCCGTCAACCTGGTACTGCCCAGGGACAGGGCCGGGGCGGAGTGGGTGCTGCAAGACTCACCACAATAGGTAGCGTGGAGGCAACTACGATCAACAGTGCCGTGGGGGCCGGAGTCACACGAGGACGGCGCAGGACGACGGACTGATGCTGCGAGGTGAGGTCAAAGGCGAAGCGGACGACAAAGAGGTCGCCAGGAGAGTGGGGGAAGGCTAAATAGCCTCCCCCTAACCCCAGGGCCAGGAAGTGACACGCATTGCGCGTCACTTCCGGCCATCCCAAGGAGGGGGGCTCCGGACTGCGTCCCCGCCCCCCCCCCAGAGGGGAGGGGGTGGGGAGGGGTGACCGGTGCCCCGGCGCCGACCGCCGATTGGCCCCCTGCGGGGGCCGCGGTCAGCGGCATAGTTTTAAAACACATCTTCAAGACGACGTACGACTATTTGGACAGACAGTTGCAGCTGTAAAAGTCATAACATTTGAGCGCGCCTTTGAAAATGCTCCTGCGCCCTCTGATATATTGTCGGTGGCCGCGGCTCCAGTTTCATGAGCAGGAGCCGGAGGGAAACCCCTTCGGACGACACGGCCATCAAAGCTCGCGACCAACGGCGCGGCCATCAAAGCTCGCGATCAACGACGCGGCCATCAAAGCTTGCGATCAACGGCGCGGCCATTAAACCTCGCGACCAACGGCGCGGCCATTAAACCTTGCGACCAACGGCGCGGCCATTAAACCTCGCGACCAACGGTGCGGCCATTAAACCTCGCGACCAACGGCGCGGCCATTAAAGCTCGCGATCAACGGCGCGGCCATTAAAGCCGGCCACGGACAGCGCGCCATTGAACCCTCAGTTCGTAGACTGACAGCGCCGCCACGGACAGAGCGGCTTCTGAACTCAGCCTGGGACGGACAGCGCGGCCTTTGAACCGCTTTGGCAACTACCGCATGGGAAAAGGAAACCAAAATAAACGACACACTCTTGTGAAGCGTTTATGTCATTATGATTTAGAGTGCCTGCAAACTATTTTTTTTATTGTTACGGTCTCGCAGCCTTTTATGTTTTTGGAGGTAATATGGCAGAATTACAGGCTGTAATTTACGGCCGTGTAGGTTGTCGGCGGCCTGCCCAAATTCTTTCTGTACTTTGCTGCAAGTTAAGTTTAAATTACTTGGTGCGTTGTTGGGCAGTGTGTTCGCTCATGCTTTGATGGGCTGTTAAATCTACAAATGCCCTGTAGGTATAAATTACCACTAATGATTGAGGGCGAGGCAGAGAAAACATTGCCATATGCCGCCCGTGATTTAGTGTCCCGCGGAGCTCTCTGCAGCCCCGGAGTCACCGCCGGACAGCCGGAAATATCTGGATCGCTTTCTGCCCACTGGTGTCATCTCCTGCGTTGATGCCATACAGAAAAGCAGAAAACCACGACAATGTGTCCAAGCTGGCGCTCATTTTTTTCATTAGACCCAAATGTTTTTTAGGTCTCGCCTGACCCAGCGCATGCGCTGGTCTGGCGAGACTTATTGAGAGGGCTCCAAAAAGTGCTACCAGGCCAGCCTAGAGCTATAGTGCATGTGCGCGGGCACGGGCGCGCGCGCCGCGCTTGACCGCGATTACTTCCACTTTAGCGGCTGCTTTGATGTTTGATCGTGATCGCGATTGCGATCACTTTCACTTTCGTGGCCGTGTCGTAAATAAATTATTACGAATTTCAGAATTTCTAGATATCAATATAATTATGCATGAAGCAAGAGGCTGAGTCCGTGGTATCAGGTTCAAAAGGGCTTTATTCAAATAACTCGAGTTATAGGGAGAATAGTTCCATCACCACAAGGGATCAGGACCAGGGTTCTCAAAAAGGTATTCTCAAACTTTATTCACAGAGTATGAGATAAGAGCAGGTGGGTGTGTAAGTAGGCGTGAAGGTGGGCGTCTTCTCGATGATAATAGGTAAGTGTCATAGGTGGGTGGATGCCTAGAGGGGGTTGCGTGATCGGCTGGAACTTTACTGGAACTTTGCCTTACTTGTGCTCAACTCGAGCATGACGTGTAACTGACGTGTGAAAGGGTTGCTATGCAACCGGGGAGTCTGGAGTCTGAAAATGAGGTCTTCAGTGTCAGGGCGACCAGCACATCTCGTATTATCTGATATCTAAAGTCTGGAGCAGGGACTGATTCGTGACATAGGTTGCCCATCACCAAGGGCCAAGGTGGCATTTATTTCTTCGTTTACTGCTGAAGTCTTGCACGGGGGCTATGGGCTTTTCACTGACGTGAGCTTTGTAATCACACAAAAAGAGACAGAAAGGCTAGGCTTTCTCCTTTGCAGATGGGTCATGTTTATCCCTCCTTCTCCAGGCAGGAATGTGGTTTCGGTAGGAGTAAGCAGATAACCGTGCTCAATACTGTCTCGGACAGGGCCCCTTTGGCTGAGGCCCAAGTGTGTAAGGCCAAGGATACGCAGCTACAGCTTTCAGAGCGTTCTGAGGCCTGAAGCCTCTTTTCGGCTCTGGCTGGGCCACAAAAATGGAAATGCGGGAAAACATGACGCAAAACGTGTAGGCCTCAGAGCAGATTTGTCGTTTCTCTCATGGGAGACTGGATTATGGCAGGCCACGTTATAGCATAAGCATCATGATAGACAGGCCATGGAGGGGAAATACGTAGGTGACATGTATGTGCACATGAGTGTGGGGGAACACACGGGGACACATAGGCCTCATGATATTTTATTTTCCTCATTCCCTCCTTGTCCCCTAGTGGACCCTTAAGTCATATCTATTCTCATTAGACAGTCAATCTGTTCTTGCAGCATTATTTTTCCATTTTCAACGCTTTGTAAATGGGGATGTGGGACACATGCAGTAGCACACAGGCCGCAAATGGCCGGGCCACACTGCAGACATAGGCAACAACTGAATATCATCAGTAGTATTAGTCCACAGATCGTCAACACTTTCCATCCCCATGCTGATATTATTTCCCAGAGCCAGCTGGACCAAGTCCACGTGCCTGGGTCTTGGTGTATGCTTTGGGCAATCTTGTGGAGTCTTGTTATTGCTTTGTATACAGACGGTGCGTTATTAGGTATGAAAACGCAGCAGCTGGAACCGATGACCCTACAGGCCCCGCCCCTATCCGCTAGGATGACGTCAAGAACAAGACGATTCTGAAGTACGACCATTCTCATAGCAGACTGTTCCTGGGTCAAGTTCCCCAGGGCTGATGCAGTCTCATTAGCAACTGTTTCTAGAATCCTTGTTAGTCTGCGGATAAGTTTACTATTCTGGACGGGACCTATGAAGAAAAAGAATCCTTTGTTGAAATCTGTATATTGCTCCCAAGCTGTTTCAGTCTGGTCAATGCCAGAGGCATCGAGCCCTCGTCTGTGCCTGATAAGTGCTAGTTGAAGATTTTGATGATAGTTCGATGGGGCCAAGAAAACGGGTGGTAGGAGAAATGATATATAGCACGTCCCACCCCAGTCTAAGGGCAGTTGTACATAGGCTGTCTGGCCACAACTAAAGTAGGTGTGTCGTGATGCTTTGAAGTAAGACTTTCCTTTGTCTTTGAACACTAGTATAGTGTTACACACGCTGTGCCCCAACTGTACAGAGCCTTCTTTTCTGACACACAAGTTCCCTTTTACTGGCAGGACTGTGATTGAGGATGGACCTAAATTGTGTATGGGCTTGACATTCAACACTATAAAGTCAAGGGTCGCATTTCCTTGCAGATACTCTTCATTTTCTAGATCGGTACCTTTCCTTTGGGGAAGACCTTCTTCATCTGGGAAACATGCTTTATTCATGACTTTGTTCAAGTTACCCCATACCCAGTCGCCCCTACACTCCTTGTCTCGACATTCTTTGGCATCACCATTGATGGATGTCATTAAGGCAAACCATGCTCCGCAAGAACCATTATGGGAGAATGGAAAAGGGAAAAGAGGCAACACTCCCTTCACCTTCTGATACGGGGGAAGTCGGCCACAGACCCAACAGTCTGTAGCATTGCTAGTCTGATGTGAATGGTGCAGCATCTGGATAAAAGTATTGTTGCGTAAGGCAAGTCGATATGATAGCTCATGGGATGGCAGATCACTAAATGTGTGCTTTATGGTATCATTGGTAGAGTGTAAGAGTGAGGCAATAGGAGGAAAAATAGCATGTAGTATTAAGCTGATACATATCATCGTGATGCACAGAAGAAATAAAAATATCAGAGTCACTATACATCTACCACGTAATATTTTACAGTATTTGGTTTTCATCTTGCTCTTTTTCTCATCTGCGGTATCCAAGATCTTATGCGAGCCAGAATACATGTTCAACCGCTTCACCACCTAGTGGACTTAATTGATCAAACGGGTTCTGACTTGTTAGATCTAAGTTTGGTTTTGTACTTCTGCTGGGGAGTCTCCTCTAATAAAGGGGGCTCAAAGTCTGAAGTCTTTATGTCTCTTTTAAACAAATCGTTATTCCCAAAGTAGCGTTTACAATGATGTAGATGAACCCATCCTTTTCGTCCTTCGACTTTAACAGCGGTCCTCGTAGTTAATAATATCAGTTTAGGCGTCTTCCACCTTGGCTCAAGAGGGCTCGTTCTGTCAAAGTTCCTTATGAGAACATAGTCCCCAGGAGCGAGGGAATGTTCCTTGACCTGGGTGTTGTCAGGGAAGGCGGCAGCAACCTGCGAACGACAAGAGAGTAGTGCAGACATCAAGGAAGCCAGGTAATCTGTCAGCATGTTACTATCAACATCAGTGATCTTTTTAGGCATTGGAGTGCCCCACATATTCGGTGGTCTACCAAAGACCACTTCATAGGGAGATAAGCCTGTTCTAGAATGGGCTACCATTCGCATGTAAAAGAGGGCAACCGGCAGGGCTACCATCCAATCCACACCTTTGTCTGCGCAAATCTTTGCTAGTTTTATCTTTAAGGTCTGATTATGTCTTTCTACAAGGCCTGCTGCCTCAGGATGTCGTACACAATGGAACTTCCAGGTATACCCTAACAGAAGGGACACTTGTTTCATCAGTTCAGAAGAGAAAGGCTGACCGTTGTCGGAATATACGACACGCGGTAATCCATAACTCTCGCACCAGTTGTCTGGCGGTAGTTACAGCAGTATAATCAGGGACTGGATAGGCCTCTGTCCATCTTGATAGGGAACATACTACTACTAGGACATATTTGTAACCTCTGCATCTGTCCATTTGGATATAATCTATTTGAAGGACTTCAAAAGGATGGTCAGGTGGATGGAAACCACCTTGTTCCATTGGAATGCCTTTACCTGGATTGAATTGGCAACAGATCATACATGTTCTGACCTTTTGTTTCGCTGCTGCACGCAGGTGCTTGTTGAACCATATATTCTGTAAGCTGTCTAGCATTGCTCTCTCTCCTAAGTGTGCAGGACTATGTGCGGTATTTATGATCACTTGTACCATTGAATCAGGAAGAAACCATGTTTCTTTGCCCTTAGTCATCCAACCCTGATCAGTCAGTACCCCTCCTTGTTCCGACCATTTCTTTAATTCGTCTAGAGTAGCATGTGTCTGTATGTCTTGTACATCCTTGGAAGGATCCCTAACTGTCATGGCTTTGGACCTTAATGGTACCTGTGATTTCGTCATGTCTAGTGGGGTCTGAGCTGTCTGTTTAGCTGTTCGGTCTGCCAGATCATTGCCTTGAGAAATTATATCTGTGGCTTTAGTATGTGCTTTGCATTTCAGGATAGCTATGGCTGTTGGTAAATGTATCGCTTCCAGAAGGGCATGAATAAGGGGGCCATGCTGTATCTTGGCCCCGTGAGAAGTCAAGAAACCTCTTTCCCTCCATAGGACGCCGAAGTCATGCACTACCCCATATGCGTATTGTGAATCAGTGTAAATATTTACTCTCAGGTGCTTAGCTCTTATGCACGCTTGAGTCAGAGCGATGAGCTCTGCTGCTTGTGCTGACAGTATGTCTATTCTTTTAGTCTCTATGATTTCAGTAGCAGTGGTCACTGCATATGCTGCCACTAATTCTCCCGCCCCCGTCCTTATGCATGAGCCGTCAACATAGAGTGTTAGGTCAGGGTCTGGGAGTGCTACATCTGTCAAGTCTTGTCTTGGTTTAGTCACGGTATGTATTACTTCAACACAGTCATGTGGGGAAACGTTTTCTGTACTGGAGGGCAAAAGAGTAGCAGGATTCAATATGTTGCATCGTCTGATCTCTATGTGTGGTTGAAATAGCGTCAGCTCATAACCTGTCAGTCTCGCTACAGTCAGGTGTTGTGTTTGTGTTCGGTTCAAGAGAACCTCTACTGCGTGTGGTACTTGTACTGTCAGGGGGTGGCCCAGCACTATCGAGTCACTTTGTCTTATGGCTAAGGCTGTTGCTGCAACAGATTTTAGGCACGCAGGCAAAGCCTGTGCTACTGGGTCCAATGTACTAGAGAAATAAGCGCAGGGCTTGTGTTTTCCTGCATGATTTTGTGTGAGGACAGATAGTGCTGTTCCATCCCGCTCTGTCACAAAAATCATAAAAGATTTGTTGTAATCAGGGATTGCTAAAACTGGTGCTTGACATAAAGCTCTTTTTAATTCTTCAAATGCCACAGTGTGTTCTTGTGTCCAAGGGAGGACTTTAGTAGAAGCTACCTCCTGTGTCGTCAACTGTATTAGGGGCTTGGCTATGTGAGCATACTGGGGAATCCACTGCCTGCAATATGAAGTGAGGCCAATGAATGCACGTACTTTCTTTTGTGTCTTGGGCCGTGAAAGGCCAGAAATCAATTGAATACGTTCTGGTGTCAGTCGCCTGCCCTCCTTGGATAGCAAGTGCCCAAGGTACGCCACTTGCTGTTCACAGAATTGTAACTTCGAAGGGGACACCTTGTGCCCCTTGTCAGCCAGGAAATGTAAAACAGTGAGTGATGCATTTTCACAGTCAGTTTCCGATCGTGCAGTAATGAGAATGTCATCTACATACTGTATCAGCGCTGTAGTTGTAGGCATATGAATACTGTCTAGTTGTCTTTTGAGCGCCTGACTGTAGATGCTAGGACTTTCCGTGAAGCCCTGTGGTGCTCTTGTGAATCTGAAGCTGCGACCTCTTAAACTGAAACCGAAAAGATATTGGCTGTCCGGATGTATCGGGATACTGAAAAAGGCGTTCTTTAGATCAATAACTGTAAAGAACGTAGCCTTCGCATCAATGGCAGTCAATAATGAAGAAATGTCCGGGACCACAGGGTACTGTGGCACAACACATTTGTTTAATTCTCGCAGGTCCACAACTAATCTATAGATAGGTGATGCATTGGGATCAGTTCTTTTAAGAATAGGAAGAACAGGTGAATTGCATATGTTTGACTCTGTCTCTATCACCACCCCTTGTGCGATGAGTTCATCGATAATTTTCAGCAACCCTACTTCAGCTTCAGGTGGAATTTTATATTGTCGAATCCGTGGCAGCACCACTCCTTCCTTGAGGGTGACCTGGTATGGTGTAATGTTCATGAAACCTACGTCAGTCGGGCCTTGTGCCCATAGGTGCTGCGGTACATTTTGAAGCCTGATGTCAACATCTTTCATAACAAAATGTCCCTTGAAATCACGTATATACAATCGCACTCCTTCTGGCGAGCAACAGATAACTGCTCCCAGTTCCTTTAATGTTTTTATGCCAAGTAAGTTTTCTGGACATGATTTAGTAAGCAGTAAGTCTGTTGTATGTATTAGTGGACCGACTCCTAAAGAGACTGGTTCTGAAACCTCATTGATAATAGGCCTTCCTGAAAAGCCCAGGGATAAACTCTTTGAGCCCGAGAGGGGTGCCCCTGGAACCTCAGAATGACTGATGGTAGTTCTACTTGCCCCGGTGTCAATCAAAAACTTTTTATTCTGTCCTAGTAAACGTGCATGCACATAGGGACCCGCTTGGTCCACAGGAACTGGAATAAGGGGCAAGTCGAATTCCCTCTCTGGGCCTTTTCACGAATATGCTTGATATTCTGGATAGTTAGTCTGAGCGTGCTCATACATTTGTGCTGTGGCGTGGGCTGCTGCGGGTGCATGGACAGGCGGCGGCGGCAGTGGAAAGGTGTCTGATGTCTGATGTGTGTTATTTTCTTTGGGAGGATAAGATCGTGGCTTTGTTTTACCTATCGCTATATTGTGTTTCAGGACCGCACATTCATTTACGAAGTGACCTGGCTTCTTGCAATAATTACAGGTCCCAGCATTTTGTTTTGTGCTATTCTTGTTCGTGTTTGTGTTTGCCGGTGTTGATTGGGCCACCAGCATCTTCATCTTTGTGTCTCTCATGCGTCTCTTATCCTGTTTGTGTTCCTCTCTAATTCTGTTCTGGTGGTATTGTAACATCTGTAACATTTGTGAAGGGCTGTTTGCTTGCCAAGTACTCTCAACCTTTAGTACCCTATACTTCACTTCTGGTAGGGAATTTTCTACTAGTTTGCTCACGAAAAGATGGGGATATGAATCACTACCGGGCTTAAGACCACTATTGATAGTGAAACATTTCTCGAACCTAGAGTAAAAATCGCTAGTGTCTTCGTCTGGTTTCTGTTTACAGGCCGAAATAGCATCCCAGTCTTCTTTCTTGGTGATTAGTAATCTGGGCAAAACCTGTACAAGGAGTTCAGGTAGGTCTTTAGCTCGAGGACCCAGACCAACTCCCGGGCCTCTTCCTACCTCCTCTCTTTCCAGTAGATCCCAACTGAGTCTTTTGTCTCCCACCTCCCAGTCCTGTCCTTTCAATTTCTCGTAAATACCAGCGGGCAATAGTACTTTTAATAACTTTAGAATGTCAGCATATGTATATTCTCCTAAGCGAAGAATGTCCTTTAGTTCTCGGTGAAAACCCCCCGGGTCTTTATCATGGGATGGTAACATTTTCTTCATTTCCAGTATCTCTAATTTTGACAAGGGGGTGTAGACATACACCCGTTGCAGGTCATTGTTTGCATCCTTTACAGGATGAACCTCTCGTAGGGGGTTCAGCTTGTCGTACGACTGTTCCTTAACCTGAGGTGGAGCGGGAAGCAGGGATCTAGTCACGTATACTATATACTTGTGTCGCTGATCCAGAATGACATCAATCAGTTCAGTACCCATGTTCATCCACCTGTCTAGTATTATGTCGTCCAGCAACTAATACAACAGACCAGGACCAGAATATTGACTCTCATATAGCGTGATCAAATGTTGGACCATGTAAACACCAGCTATGCGCTGTTCGTTTGGTGGGAGGCTCAAGAACGTTTGGGCTACGATATCATTATTATATGTATCATATTGGGATATCCACAGGGTGGCTGATCGTGCTAATTCATTTTCGGTCGGGGTGAGGGGCTGATCGTTACCCAGCCATTTATTCACCGCTTTTTCGGTGATCTGGAACAAACTTTCTAGGGAATATCTTTCCTTTATGGCAGTTCCCTGTTTACGGTGATTGAGGCCCTTGGGCCTTTCGAATCGCCGGGCACGGCCCACATAATGTATTCTGTCTTTGTCCCCTGCTTCGTCATCAGATGATAACTCAGCTGTTTCGTTCGGGCTTCCTTCATGTGATGCTATTATTGCCTTCCGGATTTTGGTCAACATGTTGTCTGTTTGGCCTGATTTATCATGCTGACCGGCATCTATGCGATCACTCCAACCAGTATAACAACGGTCTACATCACCATCACCTTCGTCTTTTTCTCTGATGAGACAATTAATTAGGAAGCGAAGGATATAGTTCTTAATAATTACCTTTCTATTTTGTACGGCTTCTGCTATACACTCAGGACCTTCCCCTGTTCTTATGAATTTGTAAATTTTCTTTAGATGTTTATCCATATCTGGTAATTTTTCCAAATCTGCGACTGCTCGTCTAAGACGTAATGAAAACACGAGCATTCTGCCCTTTCCTGGATCTGGGTCATATATACATTCGGAGATTGCTACTTTTACTGTCGGCACCCCTCCTGATGTTGCCCCGGATCCTCCCTCCCCGCCGTCCTCGAGCTCCTGGAGCTGTTCTTGCGTTGGGGGTGCAGGGAAGATTCCGTCCACGTATGATGGTGGGGGTTCCTCTAGGTAGTTGTTAATGAACGTGTCGGATGCTTCTTTGTTTTATTTTTCGGGGTACTGGCGGTGGCACTCTAACTAATTTTTCTACTGGGGCCACTTTTGCTAGTTCCTCTGAAAGGACGGGATAAATACCAGCAACTGCAGTATTTCTTTCTCTTTCAGCCTGCTCTCTTTTTACCCGCTCCCCTTCTTCCTGTAATTTTTCTTCTTTGGCTTTTTCGGAATCCTGTCTACTTCTCTCTGCTTTGTGGAACTCTTTCTCTGTTCTTCTATGAGATTCCTTGCGCCATAACTCAATGGCATCCTTCTGAGCAGGTCTAGATTTTCTCTTCCGTATCTCTTCCTCTACCTTCATGATGCATTCCGCATCCCACGTTCCCGTAATGGGCCATTTATACTTTGTCTCTAAATCCTTCGTGTAATCCACCCAAAGTTCTAAAAACAACACGGCATCTAAACCATGCTTACAGTACATGAAATGTCCAGGTGTGTCTCTAGGCGGAATGTTAACTGGTTCCTCTAGTACACCTTTCCTGGTACCTATCTTACGCAGTTACGAAAATAACGGCATGTTGGAATGTAACCGAAAACAAAAAATCACAATGAACAAAAAAAAAAAACCAAAAATCACAATGCAACAAACTTACACACAAACCTGACACATTCAAACCTAACTGAACCTAACTTAAGATGATAACATTCATACAGCTATATCGGTGCACCTGAAAACTTGGCCTCTAAATCTTGAAACATTAATTCTTGAATGCATGCTCTTGAACATACCGGTCTCACAAGTGAGACACGTCTTTACCGTGTTCATTAAATGAACCCGTCATGATTGCAACCCCCATGAGAAACTCACCGGGAAGCAGAACTTGAACTTGGACTTGAAGGCCTCGGACACTTGACGCTGCGCAGAGAATGGCGTATCTTAGGTGGATCTCTTGAAACCTCGGACACAGCTCTCTCGCAGGTGGGCTCTGGGTCGGGACGATCCGCAATCCTCACCGCCTCGTATGGATGCCTGGTCGCAGTCCGTCTCCTTCATTGGCCTGAGGGAGTTGGCGGGAAAACCCGCGTCGTGTACACTAGAAGTCCGTCACGGCTGTGGAAGGGGGCAAAACTGGACCTTCATCTCCGGCGCATGGGGAAGGAGATTCGTCCCTATTCGGGCGCCATTATGTCGTAAATAAATTATTACGAATTTCAGAATTTCTAGATATCAATATAATTATGCATGAAGCAAGAGGCTGAGTCCGTGGTATCAGGTTCAAAAGGGCTTTATTCAAATAACTCGAGTTATAGGGAGAATAGTTCCATCACCACAAGGGATCAGGACCAGGGTTCTTAAAAAGGTATTCTCAAACTTTATTCACAGAGTACAGTATATATATGTTTGTAATAATATACGTAAGCAAGAGCGCTTCAGGCGGAGCAAGAGAGAATGAGATAAGAGCAGGTGGGTGTGTAAGTAGGCGTGAAGGTGGGCGTCCACTCGATGATAATAGGTAAGTGTCATAGGTGGGTGGATGCCTAGAGGGGGTTGCGTGATCGGCTGGAACTTTACTAGAACTTTGCCTTACTTGTGCTCAACTCGAGCATGACGTGTAACTGACGTGTGAAAGGGTTGCTATGCAACCGGGGAGTCTGGAGTCTGAAAATGAGGTCTTCAGTGTCAGGGCGACCAGCACATCTCGTATTATCTGATATCTAAAGTCTGGAGCAGGGACTGATTCGTGACATAGGTTGCCCATCACCAAGGGCCAAGGTGGCATTTATTTCTTCGTTTACTGCTGAAGTCTTGCACGGGGGCTATGGGCTTTTCACTGACGTGAGCTTTGTAATCACACAAAAAGAGACAGAAAGGCTAGGCTTTCTCCTTTGCAGATGGGTCATGTTTATCCCTCCTTCTCCAGGCAGGAATGTGGTTTCGGTAGGAGTAAGCAGATAACCGTGCTCAATACTGTCTCGGACAGGGCCCCTTTGGCTGAGGCCCAAGTGTGTAAGGCCAAGGATACGCAGCTACAGCTTTCAGAGCGTTCTGAGGCCTGAAGCCTCTTTTCGGCTCTGGCTGGGCCACAAAAATGGAAATGCGGGAAAACATGACGCAAAACGTGTAGGCCTCAGAGCAGATTTGTCGTTTCTCTCATGGGAGACTGGATTATGGCAGGTCACGTTATAGCATAAGCATCATGATAGACAGGCCATGGAGGGGAAATACGTAGGTGACATGTATGTGCACATGAGTGTGGGGGAACACACGGGGACACATAGGCCTCATGATATTTTATTTTCCTCAGCCGCACGGCCGCTTTCCATAGCCAATAGGTCTCGCTTTTGGGACCTGATAAGTATTTAGTTATGTAACTGTTGCATGGCTAAATACTTATAAGGTCCCAAAGGCGAGACCCATTGGCTATGCCAATGCTTGTTTTAATAGGCGGTTGCTCATTAATGCCTGACACGCGGCACCGGGCTCGAGGCAGACTATGTAGAGCACTCCCCACCCGAGACTCCCCGGCCAGTGATAATTACCGAATGCCCCCAAATGTTCACAATTGTATCCGGAGACCAGGACAGGGACTTGGTACCACAATCCCCAATTACGCAGTTGCAAGCAGTAATCTGGGCAAGACTAAACAAGCATTTGCAATGCAATAGGTCTCGCATTAGCGAAACTTTCAGCTACTGGCATTGTAAATGACAAAGCTTTTATCTATGTGTTGATTTTAAAAACAGATAAATAAAAGGCATTGTCATTTACAATGCCAATAGCTTAAAATTTCACAAATGCGAGACCTATTGCATTGCAAATGCTTGTTTTGTAAGGCGGAGAGATTGATGGATTGCGTCGGGGGTCTTGGTTGGAGCATTTTCGTGCTATAACTGGCGCATGCTGGTGCCCAATTGTGTTGCCGCACAAGCACAACACATGCACTTCTGCTGATAGCTGCATTGGTAGTGGATTCGTAGCACTATGAAAACTGGCAGGGTGATGGAATGAGTGGGCTGACCAGAGCTCAACCATGTGACATGCAGGTTGTGTCCTGGTGTTGATATAACCAGATGTCTCAATAAATGAAGGTTGAAGCTTAGTTGTGCCGGTGATGTCTCCAGCAGACGGTGACTGGCCTGCCCGTAGTGCAGCCTCCTAGGTCGGTGCACTGGTGCACTTTATTTCACAAACCGGCAAGATTTCCTTGCAGCTGCTTGTTTTCCCTAAAAATGCTACAATTTACTTAAGTATTACTTTTGAAACTCTATCTTGTGATTGTGAATGAATGGAGTTGGAAAACCCTGATGTAATGTGAATAATTATATGCTGAAAACGTGTGTTTATACAAATTGGTGGTAACGACGGCTGGAATCAACAAGACAAGCCCGGCGGAGCGTGGTGCGCACGCTTGGCGGGGGCGAGGGAGCGCATTCCAGGGGGGGGAGCGGACCCTTTGAAGTACGATAACAAATGGATTTCATGGCGGCACGATGCACGTGATTGTGCGCGTGCTCGCCATGCAATCCTCTTTTGGGAGCCCCTTACTATAGTCTCGCATAGCAATTGGTACACAATAGCTAGGCGAGACCTAAAAATACCAATCGGTGCGATAATTAGTCCCACAGACAAGCTTTATGACGATAGTTGGCTGTTGTAACTGAGCTCACAGGAGATTTGAGTGGGTGTACCCATGACTGCAATATTTCAGTTTTTTGTATTATCCTGCTAGAGGTGTCAAATCACTTTCACTCCTGGATGGTTTGGATGCGCATAAGACTTGCAAACGCTCTCGGCTCTCGGCTTTGCCAGACAGATAGCATTGTGGCATTGATATTGAGTTCCGTAGGTATGCCCAGCAGAATGAAGCCTATATCTCCCCACAACCTTTTGCTGATAATTACATACTCTGTATTAGAAAACGTGACCGTTTCAATTAACAAAATGTTCACACTTTTGTATCTTAGATTTACTACACTGGCTGCTCAATGAACCCCGCCCGATCATTTGAACCAGCTGTGATAACACGGAATTTCGACAACCAATGGGTATGGATAGGGTATAGCCAGGGCTTTAACTGAGATGAAAAAACTTGGGGGTCTCTTAAAGGGGCGTGGGAAATGTATTTGAGGGTGTGGTTTAAAAAAACATAGGCTAAAAATCTATGCTTAGCACAGTGTGCCGCCCGACTGGTACTTTGCGGCTTCTGTCTTTGCTTCCAGATATGTAATACAACAAGTATCATTACACCTAGTTGTTAGTTGCATCGTTGTAAATATTAGGAGAATCCTTCAGTTCTGTAATGAGGAGAATTTGAATAACGTTAACAAGACTCTGAAGTTACATCAAAGTTAGTGAAGGGTGGTCCTGCTGTAGAGTTAAAAAAAATTCAGCGTGAGGCTGAGCGGAAAAAATTGAAAGTCCGATAGGGACCCGTCTCAGCATCTCCTTTTTAGAACTGCCGGTGCTGAGCACCGCCAGGACCCGGCCTACTGAAAGCCCTGGGTATAGCCCACAGGACGCGCCGAATTTCAAACGAGTAAGAGACTGGAGGCAACTGTGCTACTAAAGTTAGATGAACTGGCTGAGCAGGTTCACTCTTGTATAACCTGTCAGGAGACAAGGCCCCAAGGGTGATGGAATAAAACAATCACACTCGTTCATGCGGCGAGAAGCGCGGAATGACTGTTGTGAGAGGCTGCAGTACTCAGATCTCCGCCGGGTGGCAGCAGAGAGCGGTGAATAGTAGCCAGAGGACGGAGTGAATTAAGCAGATAGACTGCGTGAAAGGTCACTGTGAAAGGAATGGAGGGATGCGATGCAGCAGGTGGGTAGTAGTGTCAGAACTTAGGAGAAGTGTAACCTTGAAAAGACTGTGGTGAAGTGAAACAGCAGATACACTGCAGTTAAGTGATACAGCAGAGCAGAGGACCCGAGGTGAAATGCACGGACATTTTATACCGATTAATAAATGAGCAAATACGTAAAAGTTACTGACTGCACTCGACAGCCAGTTTCTGACTGAAGAACTGTTTGTGAGTGAACGCTTTGTTGCCAGGAGAGGATGCCGGTTATGCACTCACTTTGCATCGCATCTCTCAATGTTGATTTTGCCCGTCGCAAATACATTTCTGATGTGCAGAGTTACTTTAATACGTTCTGAATTGGACTTTTGCAGTCACAAATATAGCCAGTTGGAATCAACAAGACAAGCCCGGCGGAGCATGGCGCGCGCGCTTGGCGGGGGCGAGGGAGCGCATTCCAGGCGGGGGAGTGGACCCTTTGAAGTACGATAACAAACGGATTGCATGGCGGCATGATGCACGTGATTGTGCGCGTGCTCTCCATGCAATCCGCTTTTGGGAGCACTTTTGGGAGCCCCTTACTATAATCTCTCGCATAGCGATCGCTTACGCGATAGCTAGGCGAGACCTAAAAAGTGTACAGTTCGGCTCGCGGGCTCTGAGTGCTGACGCGAGCCTTACCTGAGTTGGTGGGTTCTTTACTGCTGCCTGTACCTTGGGTTGGACACAGATGCGCGCCTTAATCCCGGATAGCACTGGACGGGGGAGCGTGGCAGCCCCTCCTCATTCGAGTGCAACTTCCCTTCTCGGATCGACACCGGTGACCTGCTTGGGCTCCCTCGTCAGCTGCGGCATGCCCTGGAGGAGTACTGGTTGCTAGGCGACTCCTCTCGGCTGCTAATTGCGGGACGGACTCTGGTGAATCCCGGTTGCCAGGCAACGCCTCGCAGCCGGGAAACTCAGCACAGCTTGCTTGATTTTCGTGGCGATTACAACATCGGGCCGGCGGCAGTGACGGAACGCACTGTGCCGTGACCGGTCCCACTTCTCTCCAAAGCTCCTCGCAGACACACACTGGGTGCTGGACCACGCGCTCGGCGACATAGAGGCGATCTCCCCAGTAGAGTGCTTCTCAGAAGTGCGGGCTTCACGGGGAATACAAAATTAGCTAGCATTCGCGCCAAGAATTTTCAATTCTATTAAGGACACGGAGGCGAGGATTATGCTTCTCTTTCTTATTTATTGATATTCACAGCAGCCAATGAAAACTTTTCTTATGTAAAACAAACTACATTTCCCATGATGCATGCACCACATCACTTCCAGCAGAGCCCCATATGAGCCAGTAATACCAGAACCAGTCCTCTTTCTTTGCTCCGAACATTAAAGTCTAATAATTATAATAAAGTCCAACAACAGCTTCCAACGTGGAAGAACCAGACCAGCTGGGAGGAACGTCAACTTCAAGCAGGATTACGACTATTCCATCTTCTTTTCTGATCCTGAAAAAACAGAGATAGAACAACCCGTAACTTCTGTATAACCAGAATATATATGCAAACGGGTGGGCAATAATTACAATACTGTAATTTAACCGGGTGGGATAATCCTCGCCTCCGTGTCCTTAATAGAATTGAAAATTCTTGGCGCGAATGCTACCTAATTTTTTATTCTATTACAGGACCGGAGGCTTCGTATTATGCTAGTTTAACGCTGATTAAAAACAACAGAGGATATGTCACCCACCGGTTTATAATAAAACTGTTTAAATGTTGACTCAGAAGACCAATCTGCAGAATGCATGATATCCTGTACAGTAGAACCCAACATGAAGGTCTTAGAGGCCATAGCGCCTCGAACAGAATGTGCACCAAAGACCTGAGTATCGACACCCGCCTCCTGCATAACATTTTTTAACCATCTGGCTATAGTAGCAGCAGTAACAGGTTTTTACGGTTTCTGCAGAGCAATCAACAATTGTACCACACCATCAGGCCTGGTAGACCTGGTACATTCTTCATAAGCGTTGAGGCATTGGACCACACAAAGTTTAGCATTGTCGTGAAAAGCATGATAATCTACACTGCGTGACATGGTTTTAGTTCTAGACGTAATATTAAACGAAACTCCCTCCGGAGTAAATACTCTACCTGTAATATCAAGAGCCTTAACATCCGAGGAACGTCTACAAGCCGCTAGGCATAGCAACATGGCCAGTTTGGCCGATAATTGTTTCCTGGACAACATATGGTTGTCGGGCCATCTGTTAAACAGTGAAAGAACCAGCGAGACATCCCACAAGGAAGAATACTTTGGTTTGGGTGGATTAGCTACTCTGATACCCTTTAGGAGTTTGCATATTAAAGGATGCATTCCGACAGGTTTGCCCTCGATCTGAGAGTGGCCCGCCGATATGGCGGAATGGAAATTATTAACAGAGCGATACGCTAAACCTTCCGACACTTTTCTGACAGGAAGTTTACAATAAATGGTAATTCTGCCCCCACGGGATCCACATGCTGTCCCATGCACCAATGAACCCAGCATCCCCAGGCTGAAGAATATCGCTTCCTGGTAGAGGGGGCCCACGCTTGGTTGATAAAGCCTGAAGCTTGTTCTGAAAACCCTGGCATTTGCCAACGCTGCCTGAAAGTCTCTAGGCCATCAGAGACAGATGCCCCGATAGAACCATCGGGTGCTTCTCTCCATGAGGGCCCTGGAGCATTGTCGAGGACCATGGGATCCTCCTGGGGAAGTCGCAACTCACCTCCAGCAACAACGGGAACCAAGGCTGCGACTTCCACAAGGGAGTCACTAATATCACTTCCGCTTTCTGGCGCATCACCTGAGTGAACACGCGAGGAATGAGAATGAAGGGTGGAAACGCATAATTCAAAGTCTGAGTCCACTCCTGTGCAAAGGCATCCGTCGCCAGAGCCAATGGGTCTGTCCTCCAGCTGAAAAACTTCGTCATTTGACGGTTCAGCCTGGAGGCAAACAGGTCGATCTCGCAAAACCCCCATATCTCCTGCAACCACTGGACCACCTGTGGGAGGAGTTGCCAGTCGATGTAGTACTTGAGGTGGCGTGAGTTCCAATCCGCCACTACATTGGACTGACCCGGAATGTATTCGGCTATGACCGAAATCTGATGACTCAGGCAATAATGCCAAAAGTCCTTCGCTATCTCTACCAGCATTGAGGACCTCGTGCCCCCCAGTTTGTTGATGTACCGTACCGCCGATATGTTGTCCATCCGAAGAAGGATGCAACATGAGACCTGTCTGGGAGATAGTGTCCGGATCGCAAATGATCCTGCGAGGAGTTCTAGACAATTTATGTGAAGATTTAACTCTTCTAGTGACCAACGTCCCCCTGTGGAAATATTTCCGCAGCGCGCTCCCCAACCCCAACGGCTGGCGTTGGATTCTATGACCACTTCCGGTAGAGAGCCGAAAATCGCTCTGCCGTTCCACGCTTCCACGTGGGCCAACCACCACTGCATCTCTTCCCGCGCTTCCGGGGAAAGAGGGACTAAGTCCGTGTATGAAAGACCCTTTTGCAAGTGTTGAATTTTGAGTCGTTGAAGGGCTCTGTAGTGTAGGGGTCCCGGAAATATTGCTTGAATGGATGACGCAAGAAGTCCCACTATCCGGGCAATCACCCTGAGAGAAACCATTTGTTTGGTCAGGAAGGAGCGAAGCTCCTTCTTGATATCCCGAAGTTTGGAACTTGGAAGACTGAGCTGGGCCGTCTGAGAGTTTATGACGAACCCCAGAAAATCTATCGTCTGCGTGGGGCACAGAACCGATTTTGGTTCGTTGATCACAAACCCCAGGTTCTGCAAGATACGAATGGTCATGCGCAAATGCTGAACCGCCAACGTCTGAGACTGCGCCATGATGAGCATGTCGTCTAAGTAGACAATCATGCGAACCCCCTACTCCCTGAGGTAGGCTACGACAGGTTTCAGAACCTTGGTGAAGCACCACGGTGCTGAGGAAAGTCCGAAAGGAAGGACCAAATATTGGTACGACCGGTTCCACCATTGAAATTGAAGGAATCTGCGATGGGGACGATATATGGGAACGGACAGATAGGCGTCCTTCAGGTCCAGACGGACCAACCAGTCCCCCTGCTTCAGTAGGTCTGCCAACAGATGGATGCTCTTTATCTTGAAGTGCTTGTAAGTCATGTAGTGGTTGAAATCCTTCAAATTGAGTACCAACCTGTAACCACCGCCTTTCTTCTGCACCAGAAAAATATTGCTGCAGAAACCGCGAGGGCCCTCGTCGCAAGGTACTATTGCGTGTTTCTGCAGCAATCCTTCTATTTCTGAATCTATGAAATTGCACTCTAGTTGGGAAAAAGAAAGCTGTCTGGGCCGATGAACCTGACAAGGAGTCTGGAAGAACTCTAGATGAAATCCCTGAACTGTCTGCAAAACCCAGGCATCCTGCGATAGTTGAACCCAATTGTGATAAAACTGCTGAATACGTCCCCCCAATGGAAGAAGAAATAAGTCTGGAGTGCTCACCAGAAGACTCGGTGTTCTGGAATCCTCCCCGATAGGATCCTTTGTTAAAGCGTCGCTTGTTGAAGCGTTGCCTGGTGGGGTAGAAAGTGCCACCGCGGGTAGAGTCCCACTCTCCCCTGCCGCGTCCGAAGTCTCCTCGCTGAGGACCTTGGGAGAATTGACGGCCAAACGAGCGTCCCCGGCCTCGTCTGGCCCTGTTGAAAACCCCAGCTTGAAATACACGTTTGATTCCTGCCTGAGCTTTATCCAGGGTCGTGAAAGTGCCCACGTATTTCGCCACATCTTTGAAGAAACGGTCGCCGAAGAGGTTTCCGTCCGCCAATGGGCCAGGCTCTGCCGCCGCCAACTCCGAGAGATTAGAGTCCATGCGCATCAGAATGGACGTTCTGCGCTCCGTGGAGATTGCGCAGTTGGCATTACCTAATAGGCAGATGGCACGCTGGGTCCAGCCCGCCAACACATGGGAATCAATAGCGGACCCGATTCCTGCGCCTCAAGAGCCATCTCCAATATCTTGGCCAAGGGACCGACCTCATCAAGAAGCTTGTCTTGGCACCCTCGCCAGGCGCGATCTATACCCTTCTTGGGGTCCTTGGCAAACGTTTTAAGGAAAGTTAGCAGACTAGAGTCAATTTCTGGAATTTCAGCCACCTTGCCCGAAAGATCCAGTCGGGGACATTCAGACCGCAGTCTGTTGCGCACCTCCTTGTCAAAACTTTTGCGCAAATTCTCATGCAGGTACGCCACCACCTCCGGGGAAGGCATTCAATCAGAGGACCTAGGATGAACAATATCCGAGGGGTTGAAGGTGAAAAACGTAGGGGCCGTCTGTGGAGTCTCCACATTCTTAGCCTTCCTAGATTTCTTCTTGGGAGGGGAATCATCTGGGGTGTCCGATGAGGTGGAACCAGGTTCCGATTCGGTATCCTGAACCCTCTCTCTCTCCGTCTCAGGACGTGGAAGTGACGAGTAAGAGGCAGAATGAGGCCAGGGCTTAGGCTGTGGCCCTTCTGCCGGAGCTCCGGCTGGGGTAGTGAAGCCATGATGCTTCGCGAACCTCTCCAATTGCCTAGTAATAGGCTTCAATGCAGTCGCCAATGCCTGCTGCACAGTTCCCGGAACTGCCTTCTCCAGGGCCTTGTTGACTGACTCCTGCACGGAAGCGTCCAGGGCCTCAACAATATTTTCCTCGATGGAAGGTGTACCTACTTCCTCCTCATATAAGGTGTCATCCTCCTCATAGTGCACCCAATTTTCCATGGTGGAGCCAAATTTGTAGACGTATTTGCTCATAAGGCAACAGTAGGGAGGAGTCAAAAGGGGGGAGCCAACCCACAGCACAACAGCACAGGTACCTAGCTCCTCAGCAAAAGCTGTGTCCCAATTGTTAAAGCCCACAGGGCGTAGTGGAGCCAAAAAGAGCAAGGAAGTCAAAGGAGGTGTGCTCCCTCCAGGCCCAGGTCGTTTTTGCAGCCAGCCAGGCGTAAACAGTGCTCTCCGTGGAAATCACAGCCAGAATAAATGAAAACGAAAGAAAATGACATAAAAACCGGGCAGTAGCGACGTGCGTAGCCCAAATCCTACCAAACCTGAACAGAAAGCAAAAGTGACTGGCTCCCAGCGCACGGCTAACGAGGGAAGCCTCAGCGCTCATATGCATATAATTGTACCTCGCCGAAGGCGAAGCGGTACCCTTGTGCTTATACAATGAAGCGCTGAACGCGCTGGATGCACCCAGATCAGCGCGGCTGAGCGCCGCGTCCTCAAGCAAGTAGCGCGATGTAAGCGCTGAACTCGTGAAATTAGGATCGTTAAGCTGCCAAAATGACCATATTCCAGGTCGCTAAAAGCTGCCAACCTTTCCGCTCCCAGCGGGAGCCTCACAGCACCAAGGGCGCGTAATCGAACGCACGTACACTGAAAGTACGAGGAAATCCCCAATAAGCATTACACAGCAAAGCGGCTCTAGGCATACAATTAAGCCGAAACAATGCACCGCGCGGCTTGCAATAACATATATATCACATCATTACAAGAAAGAACGAAGTCAGCAACTTATCTTTCTGCGTGAGCAGCAAAGAAAGAGGACTGGTTCCGGTATTACTGGCTCTTATGGGGCTCTGCAGCTGTGAGTAGCAATAAATAAGAAAGAGAAGCATAATACGAAGCCTCCGGTCCTGTAATAGAATACACACTGGGCGCAGTTACAGGAACACAGCACTGAGCAGATGGAAAACGTTTATATCCCTGAGTTTTCCTGAAACAGGAGGCCAGCTCTCCTCAGGCCCTTGGAGACTCTTGACTTCTGGACACAGCACACAGCAAAGTCCTCAGCAAGCAGGGGGACACAGCACACAGCAAAGTCCCTTGTCCTCACCCTCAGTAGAATCAGCAAACTGCAGGCCAGCCCCAGAGCACACAGCAAGGGCAGTACTTCGCCTCCGTTTCTTCAGTTGATCTTCTTGGGCAGAGGTTCCTCTTGATTGTAGAAGTAGTCTAATTTCACTGGGGTTTCAGCTCTTACTTTTATACCCCAAAAGTCTTTGTCCTTCATGTGTTAGGGGTCCTGGACCCAGTTCAAACCAGTCCTGGGTGCACTCTGCCAGTGCACAACTTCTTCCTTTGTGAAGGTGGGCCAGAGTCTTCAGACGCACCGCAGGAGGTGGAGCCAGCATTGTGGAAGGCAGGTACAGCCCTATTCAGACCCAAATTGCTACTCCTCCCACCACTCCAAATGTAGATAGGTCTATTCAGCCTAGTGCCGACTCACCCAGACTCCTGGAGCCACCCCAGCCCCTGTCACTCTCAAACCAGACAGTCAATCCACAACCAGGCAGAGGCACACAGGAAGATTCAACAAGAAAATGGCCACTTTCTAAAAGTGCTATTTTCAAACACAGAATTTAAATAAAAACCACCTTTACTAAAAGATGTGTTATTAAATTCTGAGTTCAGGGATACCAGACTCCAATTGGCTATCTCACTCCTATGGGAAGATATGCAGGTACACATGGTACACAGCATTCCCCATTCTATCCTATGGGCAAGATGGCTTCTCAATAGTGAAAAACGAAATTGGCAGTATTTCACTTTCAGGACATAGTACACACATCAGTACATGACCTACCTTCCACATACACTGCACCCTGCCCATAGGGGTACCCTGGCCCTGCTATAGGGGTGTCCTATGTGCACAGGAAGGGCGAGGTTGGGCCTGGCAAGTGGGTCCACTTGTCAGGTCAGGATGGCAGTTAGCAACTGCGCGCAGGCACTGCAGTGGCAGGCCTGAGACATTTCTTTTAGGGCTACTTAGGTGGATGGCACAATCAGTGCTGCAGGCCCACTAGTAGCATTTGACTTACCAGCCCTGGCACACTTACTGCACTTTACTAGGGACCTAGTGGTAAGGCAAATATGCCAATCATGGATAACCAATCATCATAATAATTTATACAAGGAGCACTTGCACTTTGACACTGATCAGCAGTGGCAAAGTGCCCAAAGCATCTAAACCAGCAAAAACGAAATCCAGCATAGCATCAAAAATATAGGAGGTAGGGGCAAGAAGTCAGGGAGAACCAAGCCAAGGATGCCAGGTCTAACACGTGTCCCGTCCAGCTGAAAAGTGGGGAGAACTACCCACCCTCTTGGGAGTTCTCATCACTAAGGCGGAAAAACCTGGACAGAACATCAGCATTGGCGTGCTCTGTGCCAGGGAGGTGTTCTACCGTAAAGTCCACTCCCTGTAGGGAGATGGACCACCTCAACAGTTTTGGGTTCTCATTCCTCATCTGCATCAACCATCTGAGGGGCCTGTGGTCTGTCTGAACCCGGAAGTGAGTCCCAAACAAGTAGGGCCTTAGCTTCTTCAGTGCCCAGACCACAGCAAAAGCTTCCCTTTCAATTGCACTCCACCTCTGTTCCCTGGGAAGTAGCCTCCTACTAATGAAAGCTACGGGTTGGTCGAAGCCCTCGTCGTTCAATTGTGAGAGTACTGCTCCCAGCCCATGCTCTGAAGCGTCTGTCTGTACTATAAACTCTCTGGAGAAGTCAGGTGCCTTAAGCACTGGTGCTGTGCACATGGCAGCCTTCAGTGCATCAAAAGCGGTCTGGCAGGCTTCAGTCCAGATCACCTTCTTGGGCTACTTCTTGGAAGACAGCTCTGTCAAGGGGGCAACAATGGTGCCATACCCCTTGACAAACCGTCGGTAATACCCAGTGAGACCTAAGAAGGCTCTCACCTCTGGGTCTTGGGGGGGTTCCCAAGCCAGAATGGTATCAATTTTGCCTGTAGGGGCACCACCTGGCCGCTCCCCACTTGGTGTCCCAAGTACACCACTGATCCCAGCCCTAGCTGGCACTTACTGGCCTTGATAGTGAGGCCTGCGTTTTGCAGAGCCTTCAACACTTCACAGAGGTGTTGCAGATGTTCCTCCCAAGTGGAGCTGGGTAAGCGGCGCTGAATTCCTCCAGCCCGGACAGTAGCTGGTTGACCAGTCTCTGGAAGGTGGCAGGGGCGTTTTTCAATCCAAAGGGCATAATACGGAACTGGTAGTGCCCCTCTGGAGTTGAAAACGCTGACCTCTCTTTGGCCCCCTCAGTTAAGGCAATCTGCCAGTACCCAGATGTTAAATCAAACGTGCTGAGGTATCGGGCAGTGCCTAACCGATCTACGAGCTCATCAGCTCTGGGGAAGGGGTGTGCATCAGTCTTGGTGACTGCATTGAGCCCACGGTAGTCCACGCAGAACCGAAGTTCTGGGGTGGCAGCGGGCGCAGCAGCATTTGGCACTAAGACCACTGGGCTAGCCCAGGGGCTGCTGGAGGGCTCAATTACCCCTAGCGCCAACATCTTGGAAACTTCTTCCTTGATGCTGGCTCTGACCTTGTCAGCTACTCTGTAAAATTTTTGCTTCACAGGCAGACTGTCCCCAGTGTTCACATCATGGACGCACCAATTGGTGACTCCTGGTGTCAAGGAGAACAAGGAGGCGAACTGACCCAACACATGGGGACAGTCGCTCTGCTGTTCTGGGGTCAGGGTAGGCGAGAGGTTCACCCCATCCACTGACCCATACTGCTCCTTTGTTGACAGGAGGTCAGGAAGAGGTTCCGTTTCCTCCTTCATCCCATCATCTGTAGCAAGGAGCATTGTCACATCAGACCTCTCAAAGTGTGGCTTGAGGTGGTTCACATGTAGGACCGTCAAAGGGTTCCTGGGAGTCTGCAAGTCAACCAGGTAGGTTACTTCACTCTTGCAGTCCACTACCTCTTAAGGACCAGTCCACTTGTCCTGGAATGCACAAGGCTCCACCAGTGCCATCACCCACACTTTCTGTCCAGGTTGAAATTCTACCAGAGTGGCATTTTGGTCGTACCATCTTTTCATTTCTTCCTGCCTAACTTCCAGGTTCGCCTGAGCGAATTTCCTGAAGCGTTGAGTCTGGTTCCTTAATGCCAGCAAATAGCTGAACACATCTTGGGGGGTCTTACCAGGGGACTTTTCCCAACCCTCCTTCACCAGACTCAGAGGTCCTCTCACAGGGTGAGCGTAGAGGAGTTCAAAGGGACTGAACCCTAAGGACTTCTGGGGTACCTCCCTGTAGGCAAACAACAGGCATAGCAGAAAGACATCCCACTTCCGTCTCATGGGCTCTGCAAGGCCCATAATCATGCCTTTCAGGGTTCAGTTGAATCTGTCAACCAACCCATTCCCTCGAGGATGATAAGGAGTGGTTTACTTGTAAGTTACCCACACTCCTCCCACAAAGACTTCATGTACATTGAGATGAAATTGGTACCCCGGTCGGAGACCACCTCTCTGGGGAACCCTACACGGGAAAAGATCCCCATCAATGCACGGACAACCACGGGGCCTGTGATTGTCCTGAGAGGGACAGCTTCCGGGTACCTGATGGCATGGTCCACCAAGACCAAGATAAACATGTTGCCTAAGGCTGTCTTGGGTTCCAGTGGCCCCACAATGTTGATGCCCACCAGCTCATAAGCGGTGCTCACCACAGGAAAGTGTTGGAGAGGAGCCTTACACTTCCCTCTTCTCTTGCCATTTGCCTGGCAAGTCCTACAATGTGTACCGACGTGCTTCCTCATTTGGGGCCAGTAAAAGTGGGTGACAAGCCCATAGCTGCCAAGGTTTCAGAAGGCTATGTGTGACAGTTTCAGAATTTAGGTGTAATTATGAGTGACATTTCAACGACTAGGAGTGACACCTTCTTGCGAGCAAAATGCAGCAATGAAGACGAGGGAAACATAATAAATTGAATTAGAGCAACAAGAAAATCGTAAAACTGCTGTAAAGTACCAGAAATGCATTATGCCTCAGGCTGAGGGACAGAGAAGTCTCAGGCATAGCCAGCAGCTAGGGCACTGTAGTGTTTATAATTTTATAAACAAGTCTCTCTCAACACTTACACAGTTGTTTTGAAGTTCTTCAAGAAATGCCCGGTTCACCTTGAGGCCGCCCAGCATTAATTAGTTAATATACAGAATAAATGTTCTGCTCCACGTTCCATCCACATGCTCCAATAACTAATGTATTTTTGATGCGCTTCAGCTTCAATTTAGTTAGCCATTCATGTACGACATGTATACGTCTGGCTTCCAAATGCCTCACAAACACGGGCACCACCTTCAAGAGACACCCGCGTCCGACTACCAAATGCCTCACAAACACAGGCACCACCTTCAAGAGACACCTACGTCCGGCTACCAAATGCCTCACAAACACAGGCACCACCATCAAAAGACACCCACCATCCTCTCCTGAGCGCCGGATTGAATTGCCTCATTACTAAAGTAATACAACAAACAAATGATGGACGGAATGCTGACAATGCAGACATTCTCCCCCAGTCAAGAGATCTGGGTTAAATCCATCGTTCTTTTGCCCACTACGCCACCCCAGTTCAGACATGGCCATATGCAAATCAGTCTTGACCCTGTGCCTCGTGGGAACAGTCCAGCCCGAACTGCCAAGCCATGTCATCCCTGGACCGGAATCAAGCATCCTAGGACCGGTTTCTGGCTATCAGCCGTCATCAGCCAGGATAGCTTGACTCCAGTGGCGTAGTGAGCACGGGTCCCACGTCTGGGAATACCCATCCCACTTAGGGCGAAAAGCGTTACAACAAACAAATGATGGACGGAATGCTGACAATGCAGACATTCTCCCCCAGTCAAGAGATCTGGGTTAAATCCATCGTTCTTTTGCCCACTACGCCACCCCAGTTCAGACATGGCCATATGCAAATCAGTCTTGACCCTGTGCCTCGTGGGAACAGTCCAGCCCGAACTGCCAAGCCATGTCATCCCTGGACCGGAATCAAGCATCCTAGGACCGGTTTCTGGCTATCAGCCGTCATCAGCCAGGATAGCTTGACTCCAGTGGCGTAGTGAGCACGGGTCCCACGTCTGGGAATACCCATCCCACTTAGGGCGAAAAGCGTTACAACAAACAAATGATGGACGGAATGCTGACAATGCAGACATTCTCCCCCAGTCAAGAGATCTGGGTTAAATCCATCGTTCTTTTGCCCACTACGCCACCCCAGTTCAGACATGGCCATATGCAAATCAGTCTTGACCCTGTGCCTCGTGGGAACAGTCCAGCCCGAACTGCCAAGCCATGTCATCCCTGGACCGGAATCAAGCATCCTAGGACCGGTTTCTGGCTATCAGCCGTCATCAGCCAGGATAGCTTGACTCCAGTGGCGTAGTGAGCACGGGTCCCACGTCTGGGAATACCCATCCCACTTAGGGCGAAAAGCGTTACAACAAACAAAAGATGGACGGAATGCTGACAATGCAGACATTCTCCCCCAGTCAAGAGATCTGGGTTAAATCCATCGTTCTAGACTGATTTGCATATGGCTGGGTTCAAACTGGAATGGCATGGTGAGCAAAAAAACGATGGATTTAGGCCCAGATCTCTGTACTGGAGTGAATGTATGACATTGTTCTGCATTCTGTCCATCAATTGTTGTTTTTGCATTTGTCACCCCGAGTGGGAAGGGTATGCTCAGACGTGAGTCCCTTGCTCTCCATGCCACTGGAATCAAGCTTTCCTGGCTGACGAGGGCTGAAAGCCCGAAACCGGTCCTAGGATGCTTGTTTCCAGTCCAGGGAGGACCTGGCTTGGCAGTTCGGGCTGGACTGTTCCCATGGGGCACAGGGTCAAGACTGATTTGCATATGGCTGGGTTCAAACTGGAATGGCATGGTGAGCAAAAAAACGATGGATTTAGGCCCAGATCTCTGTACTGGGGTGAATGTATGACATTGTTCTGCATTCTGTCCATCAATTGTTGTTTTTGCAATTGTCACCCCGAGTGGGAAGGGTATGCTCAGACGTGAGTCCCTTGCTCTCCATGCCACTGGAATCAAGCTATCCTGGCTGACGAGGGCTGAAAGCCCGAAACCGGTCCTAGGATGCTTGTTTCCAGTCCAGGGAGGACCTGGCTTGGCAGTTCGGGCTGGACTGTTCCCATGGGGCACAGGGTCAAGACTGATTTGCATATGGCTGGGTTCAAACTGGAATGGCATGGTGAGCAAAAAAACGATGGATTTAGGCCCAGATCTCTGTACTGGGGTGAATGTATGACATTGTTCTGCATTCTGTCCATCAATTGTTGTTTTTGCAATCATTACTAAAGTAAAGCACAGTTTGAGTCGTTAGCTGGCCCACAGCGGAGGGAAAACTAATTGCGGCAGACTGCAGCATGCACGCCGGGCATTTGGGCATGGCAGCCTCGAGCCAGTGGGCAATTATATGGAGGATCATGTAGTGACATTAGTAGATGTCAAGTGAGTGCTTATGCGGCACAGAGAAATCGTGTTACATTCACTGAGCCGGCCTGTGACTGGCCACTATGTGCAAGTCTGTGAGTGGCTGCGAGTGCGGAGTGTGGCGCGTGTTTGCATTGAACTTGGTTAGGTCAGAATGCAAAGCCAGGAGAACAACTAATTTGGATCTTTATTGCCAGCGAAGTACTCTTATTTTACACCCCTCTCTAACTTCGGGGCTAGGCACACACTTGAAAAGAGAGCAGCTGCATTTCACGCGGCAATGCCGGCCGTCTAGCTCGCCTCTCCCTGTTGTGACCGGCCGCCTGAATCAGGCTCACTCGGCCCGGCCGGCTAGCTCGGCTGCACAGTTCCTGATGCTCTGGGGCTGCGAACGAACCACTCCGGCCGCCGCAGTCTGCCCCTGTGTTCTAAGTGACTCTGCCACCGCCCGGGCCGGGATGAGACAGCTGGGTCAGGCGCGCGTGATGCAGCGGGCGCAGAATTCATTACCGCGCCAGCTGTGACCTCATCAAGACCAGCCCGGAGCCCTTTCTGACTTCAGTTGCTGCCCGTGAACTCATGAAAGTGATAGTATGCCGCGCTACAGTGCAGCACGGCGATTCAATACAGTTGTTACATTGTAGCAAGCGCTGCAACTCAGAACCTATTCCCCAAGAAGTCTCCCCTGCAGTGCGGGCTGCCTGCCTGTACCACTGACGCTAGTGTTTTAGAAGAACAGCACTTGATAGGCACAGGCCCTTATATGCGTCACTTTGCATTTAAATGCGGTGATGCGGGTGCCTGCACTGAAATGCATTAGCGTCACACCTGATGCGTGAGACTTGGCAGGGCTGCAAGCCTCTGGTAGGTCTTGTCATACCCCAAATGTCCTGCGAGGGGCAAGTCATGAGCAAGACCCAGTCCGAAAGCCCTGAAGTGCTCGGGTACCACCAGCTGCACCAGGCTCAGCGACCTTAGGCTCACTATAGAGTAATCCATCTTCCCAGTAAATGAGGTGAGTTCCGGACTTGCCACCTGCTGCCTGGTCTGCAGCCTGTTACCGCATACCAATGAGAGAAGGGCATTCCATCTGCGCCTTGCAGAACTCCTCCCTGGAGAGACCTCCTTCCTGCTGCCAATGGGTCAGCTCAGGCAGGTCTCCCAGTTCAACCACCTGTTCCCCTGTAGGTTCCAGGGCATCCCTCTCAGGTTCTGCTTCCTCCTGGACCGTGGGAACGGCTGGGACTGGTTTCCCATGCCCTCTGCCCCTTCTCCTCCTGGCAGGTACCAGGGCCACTGTTTCAGGCTCCAGGTCCTCTTGATTGCCCCTACTGGCTGCCATTGACCAAGTGGTCACACAGACCCACTCAGGCAGTCCGAACATCTTCAAATGAGCTTGGCGCTCCACCTCCTTCCAGAGGGAACCCTCCAGGTCATTTCCCAACAGACAGTCTACAGGCATGGATGGACTGACAATGACCTTCAAGGAACCTCAGACCCCCCCCACTCAAAGGGAACTAGCGCTACCTTACACAGGTGCACAGAGTTGTCTGCTGCATTCACAGGGTGAAGTGCCTCGGGAATAACCTGCTCCTTGCACACCCATTGACACCTGACAGATGTCACACTTGCTCTGGTGTCTCTTAGAGCCTCCACCCTCTTCCCATTGATGGTCACCCACTGCCTTTATTTTTTAGTGTTGTCAGGCAGGTAGAATTCCTGGACCATCACTCTGTCTCCTAGAGAGACAAGGGTCATCACTGCTGGCTCCCCCCCTTCACTGGAAACTCCTCCCCAACGCTACACTCACTAAACCCGGTGTCTGAGCACCAGTGGGTGCTTGGTTTTTCTGGGGGCACTTAGGGGCAATGTGACCCGCCTCCCTACATGAATAACATGTGGGTGGCGCACGGTTGTCCTGTCTGCCCTTAGGGGGCCAGGACCTCTTAGGCTTGGGGGGCTGCGACTCCTTCTCCTGGAAACTATTTTGGGACCCTTTAGAGAACTCCTTTTTGTTGCCCTTGTCCTCTCCCACCTTCTGCTGGGGACCCTGCCCACCTTTGGCTGTGGCACCCACAATCACCTCGTGGACTCTGGTGCTAGTCCAGCGGTCTGCCTCCTTAGCAAGCTCACTGGGGTCAGTTTACTCTCCAAAATATGCTGGTGCAGCTCTGGAACACACAGACTACTCAAGAACTCCCAACTAATTAAATGGCACAACCCCTTATAATCAGTTACTTTACTGCCCTTTATCCAACCTTCCAGTCCACACATGTAAGAGATTCACACATTCAACCCAGGGACTGGAATCCTGCTTCTTGAAGTTCCTAAACTTCTGCCTGTGCTGCTCACGATGGAGTCCAAACCTGAGGCATAAGGCCTCCTTCGTATCGGGGTAGGTCAGGCTACCTGCCAACTCTAAGGGTGCTAGAACATCCCTCCCAGAAACCTCAAAGTGTTTCCACAGGCCCACCCACCAATTCTTCTCAGGCACCTCATTAATTTTCAATGCAATCTCTTATGAAGTAAACCAGGCATAGATATCCTCACCCCTCTGATAATTCTGTACCAGATCCTTGGGTAAGTGCACCTTACCCCCTTGCACTGGCTGTGCGCTGCCACCATTTGAACTGGACTCCACTTGCTTGGCTTTAATGTCCAGTTCCCTCATGCTCAACTCAATAGCCAAAATAAGTTTCTTTTCCTCCAGGGCACGTGCACTCTTGCTTTCTTCCAAAGCACAAGCCCTCTCCTCTGCCTTCTCTTTGAGCCTCATGAACTCCAATTCATAGTCCCTGATCCTTTGGTTCTCTTGTAACTCCTCTTGGGAGAAGCCCCTACTGGAATGTTTGCTGCCAGCCCTAGAGGTTGGTCTGCCCACTGGCAGATCGTATGATCCAAAACCATTCCTTGGTGTATCCTCCCCTCCATTTTCAGCATCTGCCTTCTCTGCCTCCCAGTAGGCCTTCAAGGCTTCTTGCAGCTCATCCTTCCTAGAGTTGCTCTTTATGGGACATCCAAAATCCTTGCAAAATTGTTTGAGCTCATCCTTTTTGTAAGAATACAGATCCTCAATACGAAATTACAATTCTGCCTTCTCACTTGCTGCATTCCCCTTCTGAGACATGAAGCATTCTTTTAAGGGTTACTCAAAAATAGAACCAAAAACCCCAAAATACAGTATGTGGTTGCGTAGTGGTCTGCACTAAACTAGTGATGTACACCAATCACTGTGGGTCAAGTGCAAATACAAGTTCAAATCCTCACCACTGACCACCAATGTTAGAACTGGGGGTCTCTAGTTGGCAGAGGTAGGTACCTTCGACCAAATAGGGACCCTTGTGTCTAGTCAGGGTAAGGGGAAAACACACTGTTGATAACCCCTGCTCACCCCCTTGGTAGCTTGGCACGAGCAGACAGGCTTATCCCCAAGGCAATGAGTAAAGCATTTGCATTTCTACCCACAGTAACATAGTAAAACACCACAAATGGACACCACACTGATTATTTATAGAAAAATATAAATATATTTATATAAGGTTCAGGCAAGACCAAATCAACAAAAAGTCCACTTACATTATTAGTTCTCCTCTTGAAACGCTTCTTTGAAATGTTCCTTACTAATCAAGATGTTATTATCACCACAAACACAGATTTGGTAGGTTCTGTAGGCCTCCTTAAAAATGCAACACAGATGTATTATTCTCTTGGCAGGTCGGTGTTGGCTTTTAAAAACGTTTTGTACCCAGTGCCTGGCACGTGTTACAGGCGCGCGCGGCCCTCGTGGCTTGTAAACTGCTGTGCCACTTAATCGGCTGACTCCGTGGTCAGCGCTGCCAAACTATGCCCCTAAATGCCTTAAACTGTGAGAAAACACTTGTAGGTGTAGTCTTTTAGGCAAATAGAATGTGATTAAAACAGTCTAAAACATATGGCACCTGCAGGGACTGTTTTTCCTCTTTTTAATAGGCGGTTGCTCATTAATGCCTGACACGCGGCACCGGGGCGCGAGGCTGACTATGTGGAGCCCTTCAGGGTTTCCCCACAGCTGACTCCCCGGCCAGTGAAAATTACCGAATGCCCCCAAATGCTCACAATTGTATCTGGAGACCAGGACAGGGCCTCGGTACCACAACCCCAATTACGCTGTTGAGAGCGGTAATCCGGGCAAGACTAAAAAAATTTACAGTTCGGCTCATGGGCTCAGAGTGCTGATGCGAGTCTTACCTGAGGTGGTGGGTTCTTTACTGCTGCCTGTACTTCGGGTTGGACACAGATGCGAGCCTTAATCCCGAACAGCGCTGGGCGGGGGAGCGTGGCAGCCCCTCCTGACTCGAGTGCAACTTCCCTTCTCGGATCGACGCCGGCGACCTGCTTGGTCTCCCTCGTCAGCCGTGGCACGCCCTGGAGGAGTCCTGGTTGCTAGGCGACATCTCTTGGTTGCTGATCGCAGCACGGACTCGGGTGAATCCCGGTTGCCAGGCAACGCCTCGCAGCCAGGAAACTCAGCACAGCTTGCTTGAATTTCGTGGCGATTACAACCTCGGGCTGATGGAGCAAGGACTCGTATAAAAGAGACTTGGTCGGAAGCAATCTTCTCAGATAACTCGTAATACCATAATAATTGTGTTCGTAAATACTAATAATGCATCATATAATTCATACACTTAGGCTTAGGGGAAGCTTGCCTATGTGTCATACTAACAAGTAACCCGAGAGTGATTAAAATGGCTGCTAACGCGGGAATATTTACTGCGCATGTGTCAACTACACCTACGTAGTAATGATGTACCTAAGTTTTGGAGGGAAATCTTTGCAGCTGCGCAATCGCTTTCAAAATGGCCGCTTGGAACTCACATGTTAATGCGCATGCTTATGCTGAAACTAAACCTTGCAATTTTAATAAAATGCTAATGCGAAAGATTTATATAAATAAAGGGGGTTAGAGTAGAGATAGGTGGTATACAGTGAAATCATTTTATTTTTAATGTAATATATCTCTCTCTGACTTCTTTATTAGTTCGTATTTTGGGCCTCAAAGGATGACAGATGTCCATGCCCACGTGTCTTCTGCACATGCCTATTTGTAACCCGCCAGGAACCATGACCTGAAACTCATCCAAGGCCACGGCCTCTGTTTGTCCTAGGAACAGAATCATCTTCCTGACCATGAATGAAGAAGTTATTAAATTGTATAATTTTGATTGATAAAAATGTGAACTCGGGTGGGAAATAAAGCATGGGAAAGTAAATTAAGAGGCAGGAACATAGAACAATGAGCTTAAAGGAAAATTTTAAACTAAGCATTTTGTGATGATCATCTACCCTTTTCCTGTCCAATCAGAGTTAGGAGTTTCATAAATTTGAAACATTTAGGGGTGGTACCTGCCATTAGAAAGGTATAATTGAGGTAGTTTAGTTAGTTCAGTTACCACAGCGAGACGGAGAATGCTGAGAGACCGAGATGCTGAATTAAGAAGAATACTAAAGAAGATCCAATCCCAGATTTAGAATTTTTGAGCCAATAAATTAGAAGAAGATCGCGGAAGAACCGAGGAGGCACATAATAGAAGAAGATCGTGGAAGAACCGAGGAGGAAGATAGTGTCAGAGAAGGGTGCTAGAAGAGGTCATCTATCCTGTTCCTGAATCCTGTCCTGAGCCTTTGTCACCTGATCTGTCCCAGGGGACCCTCTCCAATTCCTTAGCCAAGGGGTTGGTTTCCACACCATTCTAGGTAACTATAATTCTGTGTAGTATGTCATTGTCCTGCTCTCTCTGTTTCCTCCCTATTCAGGTTCTGTCATCGTAATAACTTTGTTTAACTAGTATTCTAATTAAATTTTATTTCCCTTCCTCTCCTTGGAGAAGACGGTGTTCTAACTGTATTTTGGTTCTTGGCTCACATGAATTTACAAGATAAACATTTAAAACTCTCCAGAGTCTGTGGTTATTTAAAGAAGGGTTATTCTATGTAATGTTTACCTATTCAGTTAACTAAAAGGTCCATTGACCAGAGGAAAGTATATTGGATCAAGAGGTTTGGTAAGAAATGATTAGATAAATTAATCTTACAGGTATTAGTACAATAAATTGACCCCAGCGGTATTTACTAGCCTATATGAATGAGTGTGTGTTTATGGGCCCAGGTGAGTATATGGTAGTTGAGTACCTGAGGTTGGTAACCCCCTGGATCAGTTTTTCTGGTAGCAGAGCTATGGTTTATTTTATTCACTAGTTAGGTGAAAATTTTTGAATTGGAATTATTGATTATGTATTAACAAAACCCATTTGTATTTTGTTTTATGTAGTCTGGAAATTTCCGGGAATATTGAATAGCGGGTGGTGAATGGAAACCATACTGCAGTGAGGTTACTCGTTTGCTAAAGGTAGCGCTGAAGGGCTATGCAAGGCTGACAGTGCTGTATTAGGGATTAATTTGTATAAAAGTGAGAGTAATCACCAAGAAAGCCAGCTGGTTCACCGAAGACCTCCAGGTCTCCAAGCGAACCTGCCGAAAACTCGAAAAAAACTGGATCCTTGATCGAACACCGGAAAGCTACACAGCCCACAAGAACACCACCCGCAGACACCACCACCTCATCAGATCCGCCAAAAAGACCTCCTTCCAAGACCGCCTAGACAACAACGTACACAACAGCAAAGAGCTCTTCAACATCGTGAAAGAACTCTCCAACCCCAGCTCCAACACCAATGACATCTCATCTTCACAAGACCTGTGCGACTTGCTGGCCACCTTTTTCCATCGCAAGATCGCAGACATCCACAACAGCTTCAACGCCATCACCACCCCGGCAACCAATGAGACCCCTGCTCCCACGACCACCACCCGCACCGACCGCCTGCTCACCTGGACCAACATCACGCGAGGACTGAGAATGAAGGGTGGAAACGCATAATTCAAAGTCTGAGTCCACTCCTGTGCAAAGGCATCCATTGCCAGAGCCAATGGGTCTGGCCTCCAGCTGAAAAACTTCGTCATTTGACGGTTCAGCCTGGAGGCAAACAGGTCGATCTCGCAAAATCCCCATATCTCCTGCAACCACTGGACCACCTGTGGGAGGAGTTGCCAGTCGATGTAGTACTTGAGGTGGCGTGAGTTCCAATCCGCCACTACATTGGACTGACCCGGAATGTATTCGGCTATGACCGAAATCTGATGACTCAGGCAATAATGCCAAAAGTCCTTCGCTATCTCTACCAGCATTGAGGACCTCGTGCCCCCCAGTTTGTTGATGTACCGTACCGCCGATATGTTGTCCATCCGAAGAAGGATGCAACATGAGACCTGTCTGGGAGATAGTGTCCGGATCGCAAATGATCCTGCGAGGAGTTCTAGACAATTTATGTGAAGATTTAACTCTTCTAGGAACCAACGTCCCCCTGTGGAAATATTTCCGCAGCGCGCTCCCCAACCCCAACGTCTGGCGTTGGATTCTATGACCACTTCCGGTAGAGAGCCGAAAATCGCTCTGCCGTTCCACGCTTCCACGTGGGCCAACCACCACTGCATCTCTTGCCGCGCTTCCGGGGAAAGAGGGACTAAGTCCGTGTATGAAAGACCCTTTTGCAAGTGTTGAATTTTGAGTCGTTGAAGGGCTCTGTAGTGTAGGGGTCCCGCAAATATTGCTTGAATGGATGACGCAAGAAGTCCCACTATCCGGGCAATCACCCTGAGAGAAACCATTTGTTTGGTCAGGAAGGAGCGAAGCTCCTTCTTGATATCCCGAAGTTTGGAACTTGGAAGACTGAGCTGGGCCGTCTGAGAGTTTATGACGAACCCCAGAAAATCTATCGTCTGTGTGGGGCACAGAACCGATTTTGGTTCGTTGATCACAAACCCCAGGTTCTGCAAGATACGAATGGTCATGCGCAAATGCTGAACCGCCAACGTCTGAGACTGCGCCATGATGAGCATGTCGTCTAAGTAGACAATCATGCGAACCCCCTACTCCCTGAGGTAGGCTACGACAGGTTTCAGAACCTTGGTGAAGCACCACAGTGCTGAGGAAAGTCCGAAAGGAAGGACCAAATATTCGTACCACCGGTTCCGCCATTGAAATTGAAGGAATCTGCGATGGGGATGATATATGGGAACGGACAGATAGGCGTCCTTCAGGTCCAGACGGACCAACCAGTCCCCCTGCTTCAGTAGGTCTGCCAACAGATGGATGCTCTTTATCTTGAAGTGCTTGTAAGTCATGTAGTGGTTGAAATCCTTCAAATTGAGTACCAACCTGTAACCACCGCCTTTCTTCTGCACCAGAAAAATATTGCTGCAGAAACCGCGAGGGCCCTCGTCGCAAGGTACTATTGCGTGTTTCTGCAGCAATGCTTCTATTTCTGAATCTATGAAATTGCACTCTAGTTGGGAAAAAGAAAGCTGTCTGGGCCGATGAACCTGACAAGGAGTCTGGAAGAACTCTAGATGAAATCCCTGAACTGTCTGCAAAACCCAGGCATCCTGCGATAGTTGAACTCAATTGTGATAAAACTGCTGAATACGTCCCCCCAATGGAAGAAGAAATAACTCTGGAGTGCTCACCTGAAGACTCGGTGTTCTGGAATCCTCCCCGATAGGATACTTTGTTAAAGCGTCGCTTGTTGAAGCGTTGCCTGGTGGGGTAGAAAGTGCCACCGCGGGTAGAGTCCAACTCTCCCCTGCCGCGTCCGAAGTCTCCTCGCTGAGGACCTTGGGAGAATTGACAGCCAAACGAGCGTCCCCGGCCTCGTCTGGCCCTGTTGAAAACCCCAGCTTGAAATACACGTTTGATTCCTGCCTGAGCTTTATCCACGGTCGTGAAAGTGCCCACGTATTTCGCCACATCTTTGACGAAACGGTCGCCGAAGAGGTTTCCGTCCGCCAATGGGCCAGGCTCTGCCGCCGCCAACTCCGAGAGATTAGAGTCCATGCGCATCAGAATGGACTTTCTGCGCTCCGTGGAGATTGCGCAGTTGGCATTACCTAATAGGCAGATGGCACGCTGGGTCCAGCCCGCCAACACATGGGAATCAATAGCGGACCCGATTCCTGCGCCTCTAGAGCCATCTCCAATATCTTGACCAAGGGACCGACCTCATCAAGAAGCTTGTCTTGGCACCCTCGCCAGGCGCGATCTATACCCTTCTTGGGGTCCTTGGCAAACGTTTTAAGGAAAGTTAGCAGACTAGAGTCAATTTCTGGAATTTCAGCCACCTTGTCCGAAAGATCCAGTCGGGGACATTCAGACCGCAGTCTGTTGCGCACCTCCTTGTCAAAACTTTTGCGCAAATTCTCATGCAGGTACGCCACCACCTCCGGGGCAGGCATTCAATCAGAGGACCTAGGATGAACAATATCCGAGGGGTTGAAGGTGAAAAGCGTAGGGGCCGTCTGTGGAGTCTCCACATTCTTAGCCTTCCTAGATTTCTTCTTGGGAGGGGAATCATCTGGGTGTCCGATGAGGTGGAACCAGGTTCCGATTCGGTATCCAGAACCCTCTCTCTCTCCGTCTCAGGACGCGGAAGTGACGAGTAAGAGGCAGAATGAGGCCAGGGCTTAGGCTGTGGCCCTTCTGCCGGAGCTCCGGCTGGGGTAGTGAAGTCATGATGCTTCGCGAACCTCTCCAATTGCCTAGTAATAGGCTTCAATGCAGTCGCCAATGCCTGCTGCACAGTTCCCGGAACTGCCTTCTCCAGGGCCTTGTTGACTGACTCCTGCACGGAAGCGTCCAGGGCCTCAACAATATTTTCCTCGATGGAAGGTGTACCTACTTCCTCCTCATATAAGATGTCATCCTCCTCATAGTGCACCCAATTTTCCATGGTGGAGCCAAATTTGTAGACGTATTTGCTCATAAGGCAACAGTAGGGAGGAGTCAAAAGGGGGGAGCCAACCCACAGCACAACAGCACAGGTACCTAGCTTCTCAGCAAAAGCTGTGTCCCAATTGTTAAAGCCCACAGGGCGTAGTGGAGCCAAAAAGAGCAAGGAAGTCAAAGGAGGTGTGCTCCCTCCAGGCCGTTTTTGCAGCCAGCCAGGCGTAAACAGTGCTCTCCGTGGAAATCACAGCCAGAATAAATGAAAACGAAAGAAAATGACATAAAAACCGGGCAGTAGCGACGTGCGTAGCCCAAATCCTACCAAATATAGCCCAATTGGGCTACGCACGTCGAAACCTGAACAGAAAGCAAAAGTGACAGGCTCCCAGCGCACGGCTAACGAGGGAAGCCTCAGCGCTCATATGCATATAATTGTACCTCACCGAAGGCGAAGCGGTACCCTTGTGCTTATACAATGAAGCGCTGAACGCGCTGGATGCACCCAGATCAGCGCGGCCGAGCGCCGCGTCCTCAAGCAAGTAGCGCGATGTAAGCGCTGAACTCGGGAAATTAGGATCGTTAAGCTGCCAAAATGACCATATTGCAGGTCGCTAAAAGCTGCCAACCTTTCCGCTCCCAGCGGGAGCCTCACAGCACCAAGGGCGCGTAATCGAACGCACGTACACTGAAAGTACGAGGAAATCCCCAATAAGCATTACACAGCAAAGCGGCTCTAGGCATACAATTAAGCCGAAACAATGCGCCGCGCGGCTTGCAATAACATATATATCACATCATTACAAGAAAGAACGAAGTCAGCAACTTATCTTTCTGCGTGAGCAGCAAAGAAAGAGGACTGGTTCCGGTATTACTGGCTCTTATGGGGCTCTGCAGGAAGTGATGTGGTGCATGCATCATGAGAAATGTAGTTTGTTTTACATAATAAAAGTTTTCATTGGCTGCTGTGAGTAGCAATAAATAAGAAAGAGAAGCATAATACGAAGCCTCCGGTCCTGTAATAGAATACACACTGGGCGCAGTTACAGGAACACAGCACTGAGCAGATAGAAAACGTTTATATCCCTGAGTTTTCCTGAAACAGGAGGCCAGCTCTCCTCAGGCCCTTGGAGACTCTTGACTTCTGGACACAGCACACAGCAAAGTCCTCAGCAAGCAGGGGGACACAGCACACAGCAAAGTCCCTTGTCCTCACCCTCAGTAGAATCAGCAAACTGCAGGCCAGCCCCAGAGCACACAGCAAGGGCAGTACGTCGCCTCAGTTTCTTCAGTTGATCTTCTTGGGCAGAGGTTCCTCTTGATTATAGAAGTAGTCTAAGTTTACTGGGGTTTCCGCTCTTACTTTTATACCCCAAAAGTCTTTGTCCTTCATGTGTTAGGGGTCCTGGACCCAGTTCAAACCAGTCCTGGGTGCACTCTGCCAGTGCACAACTTCTTCCTTTGTGAAGGTGGGCCAGAGTCTTCAGACGCACCGCAGGAGGTGGAGCCAGCATTGTGGAAGGCAGGTACAGCCCTATTCAGACCCAAATTGCTACTCCTCCCACCACTCCAAATGTACATAGGTCTATTCAGCCTAGTACCGACTCACCCAGACTCCTGGAGCCACCCCAGCCCCTGTCACTCTCAAACCAGACAGTCAATCCACAACCAGGCAGAGGCACACAGGAAGATTCAACAAGAAAATGGCCACTTTCTAAAAGTGCTATTTTCAAACACAGAATTTAAATAAAAACCACCTTTACTAAAAGATGTGTTATTAAATTCTGAGTTCAGGGATACCAGACTCCAATGGGCATCTCACTCCTATGGGAAGATATGCAGGTACACATGGTACACACC